>NW_026779292.1:726471-1029707 GCF_030144855.1 Hypanus sabinus | reverse complement strand
CAAGCTGTGTTTGGGGTGATGCCGTGGGGTAGACATTGGGGTTACTCAGTCTGGGCTGTGCGTGTTGGGTCTGTCGTGGGGATCACATCTATTGGCTGACTCCACAAGACTAATCTTCTGGAAGTTTATGAGGATCTATCTATCAGAATGGACAAGGGGAGTCAGTGGATGACGTGTACCTGGATTTTCAGTAAGCCTTTGATAAGGTCCCACACAGGAGATTAATGGGCAAAATTAGACCACATGGTTTTGAGGGGACTACAGACATGGATAGAAAATTGTTTGGCTGTCAGGAAACAACGAGTAGTGTTTAACGGGTCATTATCAGAACGGCAGCCAGTGACTGGTAGGGTACCGCAATGCTCAGCGTTGGGACCACAGCTATTTACAATATACGTTAATGATTCAGATGAAGGGATTTAAAGTAACATTAGTAAATTTGCATATGACACAAAGCTGGGTGGTAGTGTGAAATATGAAGAGGGGAGAATGCAGGGTGATTTGGACAGGTTGGGTGAGTGGGCAAATGCATGGCAGATGCTGTTTATTGTGGATAAATGTGAGTTTATCCACTTTGGTGACAAGAACAGGAAGGCTGATGAATATCTAAATGGAGTCAAGTTAGGGGAAAGGGAAGTACAACGAGATCTTGTGCTCTTGTTTATCAGACACTGAAGGTAAGCAAGCAGGTACAGCAGACAGTGAAGAAAGCTAATGGCATGATGGCCTTCATAACAAGGGGAGCTGAGGATAGGAGCAAAGAAGTCCTTCTGAGTTGCACAGGGTCCTCGTGAGAACAAATCTAGAGTATGGTGTTCAGTTTTGGTCTCCAAATTTGCGGAAGGATATTCGTGCTACTGAGGGAGTGCAGCGTAGGTTCACGAGGTTAATTCCCAGGATTGCGGGACTGTCAGGTGTTGAAAGATTGGAGCAACTGGACTTGTATACATTGGAATTTAGAAGGATGGGAGGGGATCTGATTGAAACATATTTGATTATTAAGGGATTCGACACGATAGAGGTCGGAAACATGTTCCCGATGATAGGGGAGTGCAGAACCAGAGGCCACAGTTTAAGGAGTAGCCCAATTGGAACGGAGTTCAGGAAAAATAAATACCCAGTGAGTTGTGGCTCTATGGAATGTTTGTCTCAGAAGGCAGTGGAGGCCAATTCTCTGTATTCTTTTAAGAAAGTGTTAGGTAGCGCTCTTAAAGATAGCGCAGTCAAGGGATATAGGGAGAAGGCAGGAACAGGGTATTGATTGTGGATGATCAGCCCTGATCACACTGAATAGCGCTGCTGGCTCGAAGGGACCAATGGCCCACTCCTGCACCTATTGTCTACTTCTAGAAGAATAGATTATCGGAACAGGGCTGTGATGTTGAAGCTCTATACGGCACTGGTAAGACCTCACTTGGAGTGCTGTGTGCAGTTTTAAGCTCCTTATTTAATGAATGACGTGCTGACGTTGGAGAGGGTTCAGAGAAATTTCACTGGAATGAGTCCGGGAATGAGAGGGTAACATATGAGGAACGTTTGACCGCTCTTGCACTGTAATCCTTGGAGTTTAGAAGAATGTGGGAGGACCTCATAGAAACATTTCGAATGTTAAAAGGCATGGACGGAGTGGATGTGGCAAAGTTTTTTCCCATGGTGGGGGAGTCTATTACGAGAGGGCATGACTGAAGGATTGAAAGGCGTCCATTCTGAACAGAGAGGCGAAAAATTTATTTTAGCAAGAGGGTGTTGAATCTCTGGAATTTGATGTCTCGGGCGGCAGTGGGGGATAAGTCATTGGGTGTTTTTTTATGGCAGAGATTGGTAGGTATCTGAGTAGCCAGGGCATCAAAGGTTATGGTGAGAAGGCGGGGGAAGTGGGACTAAATGGGTTAATGGATCAGCTCATGACAAAATAGCGGAGCAGACTCGATGGGACGAATGGCCGACCTCTGCCCCTGAGACTTATGGTCTTAAGAGCATCCAGCTGCAGCTTCTCACACTCCGCGTTGAGGAGCTGGAAATGGAACTGGATGGACTCAGGGTCATTGGGGATGACGAGGGTGTGATAGGGAGCACATATTGGGAGAAAGTTAACCTGCAATATAATTCCAAAACAATTGAAAACACCACTCCGTATGCATACCACCCTCCCTCTGCAAAATCCTTCTAAACCCCGTCAAACGTTCACCCCTGCACTCATTCCCGGCACCGTCACACACTGTCTGTAATACACCACTCCCGTCTCTGTCACCCATCACTCAGTTCCAAGCAACCCCGTCTCCGTAACCCAAACCCCCTCCTGCACACTTCGCCGTCTCCATCATTCCGTACGTACCCATACGTCCCATCCCCATCTCGGTGATACACCATGTGCTAAACGCTCCCCATCTAGGTCGTCTCTCCACTCTCCTCCCACTCTATGGCACAGCTAATTGTGGGGGGTATGAGAGAGAGATGATGGGTACTGTTACACCTTCCCCCGTTCCAATGTGCATCTATCACCAGGATCTGAATCTCTCCACAACTCTGCATGCTCAGGCCGGTCATGTGATTCCACACCACTTGCATCAGTGTTTGCAATCTCACCACCCTTTCCCTGGCCTCCTCTCTCCTCCCCTAACTTCCTCTAACGGCAGCACACAGTCCGCTCACACGCACACACCATCTCCGAGAGACACACACAATTCAAGACTGCTGGAAAGCCGAAAGGCTGGGTATTGGTGAGTAGGGGAACCGGAGGAGGAAGAGGGTTTCATACCATTTCTGATTCTAGTAGAGTGTGCTGCGATGGTGTGGGAGGTACTTCATATGTCTAACCCAGAGAGTGAGATTCGCTGTTTTTCTGACCCCGGGAGAGTGTGCTGGCTCGGCGTGGACTGAGCTTCACTCCTTGTAAGACACCGGAGTGTGTGTTGGGACAATGTAGAGGGAGCTGCACTCTGTGTCTGACCCCAGCAGTGTGTAATAGAACGTCGTTGTGGAGGGAGCGTTACTCAGTGTAATTTTCCAGGAGTGTGTGATGGGATAGTATGGAGGGATTCTTGCTCTGTCTTTGACTGCTAGTCAGTGGATTTCGGCTTATTAACAGACTCCAATCAGGGATAGGGAGCATGAAAATGGTAACTCACATATTCTGCTGCAAATGCTGCAATCTGAACACCCTTTCTGCGTCTCCATTCTCCGCCCTTTCCTTTCTCTTTTCTCAGCACACCATTCCTTCTCTATGATGCTTAAGTAAGTGAGTGATTTAGCTAGTAAAGTCCAGGACCACTGGACTGGAGAGTTGCTGAAATTGAGTTGCAGGGGGATGGGATTCAGAACTCCAGAGCAGAGCAGAGTCGATTTGGAGGCAGAAGTTGATAATAATGCAGAAATACCCAGATATCAAGAGTTTATGCATAATGGGACTGGTGCACTGAGCTCCATATATTTCAATGCAATAAATTATAAAACAGGCGTTTGATCTCAGGGAATGAACCAATACAGCGAATTATAAAATTGTGGACATTGCTGAGAATTGGTTGTAGGAGGAGCAAGCACGAGAGCACGATATCTCTGGTATCCCTATTTTAGTCGTGAGAAAGAGGAAGGAATTAAAAGAGGAGGAGTGACATTACTGGGCTGAGAAAAATATTACCGTAGTCAACAGTCAGGACAGGCAAGAAAATTCGTCTAACTGAGGATTTATGGGTGGTAATAACAAATAAGAAATGTATGGTAATGTTATAACATAGAACACAGAATAGTACAGCTCAGTACAGGCACCTCGGCCCACAATGCTGTGCCAACACTTAAACCATGCCCCCTCCATATAACCCCACACCTTAAATTCTGCCATTTCCCTGTCCAGTAGTCTCTTAAATTTCACTGGTGTATTTGCCTCCACCACTAACTCAGGCAGTGCATTCCACGCACCAACCACTCTCTGAGTAAAAACACCTTCCTCTAATATTCCCTTTGAAATTCCAAACCCTTACCTTAAAGCCATGTCCTCTTGTATTGAGCAGTGGTGTCCTGGGGAAGAGGCGCTGGCTGTCCACTCTATCTATTCCTCTTAATATCTTGTATACCTCTATCATTTCTCCTCTCGTCCCCTTACACTCCAAAGGGTAAAGCCCCAGTTCACTTAATATCTGATCATAATGCATACCATCTAAACCAGGGAGCATCCTGGAAAATCTCCTCCGTACCCTAGCCAATGCTTCCACATCCTTTCTATAGTGAGTCAACAAGACTGTACACAGTTCTCCATTTTTTTGTTACATTTTTTTTTGCTTTTTTTTCCAAGGAACGTGGGATCTTTATAACCATATAACCCTAATGCGAGGATAATGCAGTGGATGTTGTCTATATGGACTTTAGTAAAACCTTTGACATAGATCCCTGAGGCACACCACTGGTCACCAGCCTCCAACCTGACAAACAGTTATCCACTACTACTCTCTGGCATCTCCCATCCAACCACTGTTGAATGTATTTTACTACTTCAATATTAATACCTAACGATTGAACCTTCCTAACTAACCTTCCATGCGGATCCTTATCAAAGGCCTTACTGAAGTCCATATAGACAGCATCCACTGCTTTACCCTAGTCAACCTTCCTCGTAACCTCTTCAGAAAATTCAATAAAATTTGTCAAACATGAGCTTCCACGCAGAAATCCATGCTGACTATTCCTAATCAGACCATGTTTCTCAGATAATTATATACTGCTCCTCTTGCAGGATCTGTGACGGCAGGGAGACCTCCAGTGTCTCTGACAACCTTGCTTCTGATAATTGCCTCCGGATGTAGATTCCAACACTCTGATTTATGGAGTTGGAACTGCTACTGGATGAACTCAGGGTCAGTCGGGAAGGTGGGGTGGGATGGTCGGGAGACATATTGGGAGGAAGGGAGACCCCATATGCAGTTCATAGGAAACTGGGTGACAGTCAGGAGGTTGAAAGGTGTTAACCAGCTAGACCCACTGTGGAGTACCCCTGTGTCCAACTGGCTTAATAACAGGTTTCCCACTTTCTATCAGTCTGGGTGGGGGAGATGCGTGGAAATGACCGAGAAGAGGAACGTCTCACAGTTCCGGTCTCTGGCACCGAGTTTGTCTCTGTGGTTAAGAAGGGAAGGCGAGATGTAACAAGCTGTGGTTATCGGCGATTCCTAGTTTGGGGAACATGAAACTGGCTTTCTGTGCAGGATGGAGATTCCTGCCTCCCGCGACCTCTCGGAGTGGGTCCTGAGCAATGTCAAATGGGAGGGTGAGCGGCCGAGTTCTGCACGGGCTGGTGTCGCCAGAAATAGGAGGGTAATAGAGATCAACACGTGGCTCAGGAGTTGGGGTGGGAATGAGGGCTTCAGATAGTTGGATCACTGGGGCTTCTAAGATCTGTGAGAACGGTGAGAACTGTACATAAGAGAGCGTTTCAATCCAATCCGAGTTTAATTGTCATTCAACCATACATCAGTAAAAATGCATCAGGTAAAATGGAAAGCACACGGTGAATATCTATTTATACGATCACACAATTTAGACTGTATATACATTCACATATATACAGACATTTATGCAAATCTGCATGCGTCCATAACAGAGCTTGTCTTCTGCAGGGCAAACACTAGGAAAGATGAAGGAAAGATACCACTGCGCTGGAAAGTGGGCAGAGGGAGATTTACGATAATGCTGCGGGGTCTCGAGGTTCTGAGTTATGGAGAGCAGGCAACCAGGAAGGGACTTTGTTCCTTGGAGCGTGGGTATGAAGACAGGAGAGGCACAGATAGGATGAATGTGCGGAGTCTTTTTCCCTGTGTTGGGGAATTGTGAGCCGGAGTGCACAGAATTGAGGTGAGAGTATGTGGAGGGAAACGTGAGTGGACAGGCAGAGAATAGGGTCCGAGGGGAAGAGGAGGGGTGGAAAGGGAATCAGTTGGAGAGAATGGGAAAAAGTGAAAAGGAGTAGAAAGGGCGAGTAAATTGGGGGAGAGGGGAGAGCGGGGCAGAGAGCGGAGAAGTGTGGAAAAGATGGGACGATGTAGATTGGTAGGGGAGAATGGGGATGCGAGTGGAGGTGGAGACTGAGGTAGGAAGGAGTGAAAGAGAGGGTGAGAAGGGATGAAAGGATGGGGGATTGAGAGTGGGGTAGATTGAATGGGGAGAAGTGGGGTGTAGTCACTTGATTGAAGTCGGCCCCATGGGGTGTTGACAGAGACCTTGGACCTCTTCAGGAATATCCGGGTATACATGTACAGATTTTTCGCAGATGAATCTGTATCTTCTTTTGCAATCGTCATTGTAAATGTACAAGGCACACTTACTGCATGTGGGCGATCCATAGAACGACTTGGACAGAAGATAAGAGGTCACATTCCTAAGAAACAGGGTTAGACAATTTCAACAGAGACAAAACAGATTCGGCAGACAACCGGAGACTGTCGCTAAACTAATCCCACTAATCTGCCCCCTCCTCACAGACCCTCGTCAGCCTCAGATCTAATCCCATGATACCCCGTTCTCCTCACAGCTCCCGGATCTTGGCCGTTAGAATCCCATTACCATGCTCTCCTCTACAATTCCGAGTCCGTAACTAAATTAATCGCACTCCCCCACCCTCTCGACAAGTCTGCATCAGTCAACACGATAATCCGACTGTCTCACTCTCCTAACAGCCCTGTGCCATCCCTGTGTCACTGCCCGACTCTCTCACCCCGGCCTCGTGTCCCTCCCACACTACCGACCTGTAACAGTCCAAACCTCACTCGTCTCCGCATTTTCCAATCCAGTAAGTTCCGTATTTATAGCCGATAGAGATGGAAACAAAATTCTGTTAAAGCAAAGCCCGTCGATTAATGTGCATGTAAGGCCCTGGGAAATTTTTAACAGCTAATGTAATGGTTGCTCTGTAGCGGCACTGTTTTTGTGTTATGACGAGAGATAACGGGGGCTTTAGAATGATTGGCGTCCGATGATGGGAGGAGTTTTATTTCCTGTGAGTCCGAGAGCGAGGGATCCGCGGGTTTTTCTTTCACAGAAGGTGGATTGAGAAATGCCAAAAGGGGGAAATCTTAGACTCTAGGATTGAGAGGACTTGGAATTGGGTCGGGAGTCGAAAGGGAGAAATCGATGGAAAACGAACCAGCGTGAAAACAGTGAGCTCCAAGGAGAGCATTGGACGGATTTGATACAATGGCCCCATTACTCCTTGTTTTCTATGCTAAATCTATATACAAATGAAGAATCACTAAGTAAAATCGTTTAATTGCAAACGGTGTACTGGTCGTTATGTCGTGGGATTAATTTATAACCGGGTAACAGATCACGCAGCATCCGATTGGCCGGGCTGGACGCAGTATCGACCCCGATACCCGGGCACACGCATGCTGGTAAACTTCAGGGCTATATTCAGCCTCCCTCCAGGCCTGAGCACGGGAAAAAGTGAAGAGAAGTGACAAAGATTGTGGATCCCAGTGTCTCATCCCAGCAATGTTTGATAGGAGTGGGTGGAGAGAGCTTCAATTTGTGTTTGAACCCGGAGGCCTGTGACGGGACGGTAAGGACGGAACTTCACTCGATGTTTGATACTGGGAGTGTGTGATGTATCGATTTGGAGGGAGATTCACTTTGTGTCTGACTCTGGGAGGGTGCGATGGGACGGTGTGAAGGGGGTTTTTCTCTGCGGCCGACTCCGGGAGTATGTGATGGGACGCTGTGTAGGGAGATTCACTCTGTGTCTATCCCCGAGAGTGTGTGATGGGGCGGTGGGCAGGGACTTCATTTCGATGATGAACCTGGGAGTGTGTCTGTGAAATGACTGAATCTGTATTAGAGCCAGTGAATCAGTGATTGTTGTTCATATTTCCTCTCCGGTGTACCTTTCCCTTGCTTGAGTTTATTTCGAAGAGACTTTCATCAAACTTTGAGCAATGATCCCTCGCTCCATCATAAGAAAACTCCAGAATGGATATGAAGTAACACCGATCTTCCTTGACGATCCAGTTTAGAGGACACGTTTGCACTACACATCAGGACCAAACAAACATCAAATAAAAATAAACAGAATCTCCCTCCATACCTCCAAATGCACCGGCTGGGATGAGAGAAAAATAACCTCCCTGTACAAAGTCCCATCAGACAGCAGATGTAGCTGCTCTCACAACATCCAGTCACGTATTCCTGAGGCCAAACTCAGAGTGAATCTTCCTCCACACCGTCCCAGCACACACTACCGGGGTCAGACACAGAGTGACCCTCCCTCCACACCGTCCCAGCACACACTACCGGGGTCAGACACAGAGTGAATCTCCCTCCGCACCGTCCCATCACACACTCCCGGGGTCAGACACAGAGTGAATCTCCCTCCACACCGTTCCATCACACACTCCTGGGGTCAGACACAGAGTGAATCTCCGTCCACACCGTCCCATCACACACTCCCGGGGTCAGACACAGAGTGAATCTCCCTCCACACCGCCCCATAACACACTCCCGGGGTCAGACACAGATTAAATCTCCGTCCACACCATCCCATCACACACTCCCGGGGTCAGACAGAGTGAATCTCCGTCCACACCATCCCATCACACACTCCCGGGGTCAGACACAGAGTGAATCTCCCTACACACCGCCCCATCACACACTCCCGGTGTCAGACACAGATTAAATCTCCGTCCACACCATCCCATCACACACTCACCTGGTCAGACACAGAGTGAATCTCCCTCCACACCGGACCATCACACACTCCCTGGGTCAGACACAGAGTGAATCTCCATCCACACCATTCCATCACACACTCCCGGCGTCAGACACATATTAAATCTCCGTCCACACCATCCCATTTCACACTCCCGGGGTCAGATGCCGAGTGAACCTCCCTCCACACCGTCCCATCACACTCCCGGGGTAAGACACAGAGTGAAGCTACCTGCACACCGTCCCATCACACAATCCCGGACTCAGAAACAGAGTGAATCTCCCTATACTCTGTCCCATTACACACTCTTGGAATCAGAAACACAGTGAATCTCCCTCCACTCCGTCCCATCATACACTCCCGGAGTCAGAAAACAGAGTGAATCTCCCTCCAGACTATCCCATCACACGCTCCGGTGTCAGAACCAGAGTGAATCTCCCTCCAGACTATCCCATAACACGCTCCGGGGTCAGAACCAGAGTGAAGCTCCCTCCACATCCTCCTATCACATATTCCCTGGGTTAAACCCAGAGTGAAGCTCCCTTCACAACGACTCATCTTACACTCCGTGGTAAGAATATGGAGCGACATCTCCAACTCCACCCTCCTCCTCTCTCACCTCCAGCCCACCACACCCCGCTTCCCCGTAATGAGAAGCAGGAGAAGCGGGAGATATTGTTTCACCTCCCCTACCTGATAAGGTATTGGCACATCTGAGCTTGTCTTTCGGTGACGATTCGCTCCTTCATTTCGAGCTGTTTGAATTGATGGCGGAGATCGTTGTGCGTTTGATTCAGCTCAGAGAGATTGTAGTTGAGGACGGAAATGTTGTTTTGAACATTGGATAGAATGCTGATGATGACGGAAATATTCTCTGGGAGAGATGCAGGCGGGAATTCTCGGATATCCTGAATTCAAGGGTTGAGTTCAACTCGTGGACTTGTTGTTGACATTGGCGTTGGGTCCTGTTCACCTCCTGCTGTTGTTCCCAAAGTCTCCGGTAGTTTCAGTCGGAGGTGATCAGAGACTGACGAGTCTGTGACACTGAGAGTAATAGCAAGGGTGTGTCAGTGAAAAGGTGTGAGGTGAGTCGGTGTCACGCAGATAGGTGTATCAGTGTCACGGAGAGAGTTGTGTCGGTGTCACAGTAAGACAAATGTCGGTATCACGGTGAAAGGAGTGTTAATATGATTGTGTGGGGTGTGCATGCAGGTGTCCCGGTGACGGAGTGTCAGTGTTACGTTGAAGTGCGCCTCACACTCATCAGCATTAAACTCCATCTGCCATCGTTCAGTCTAGTATTCTAACTGGCCTAAATCTCTCTTCAAGCTTTGAAAACCTATTTTATTATCCACAACGCCATCTATCTTAGTATTATTTGCATATTTACTATTCCAATTTACCACCGCATCATCCAGATCATTATTGTATATGACAAACGATACTGGACCCAGTGCAGATCCCTGAGGCACACCACTGGTCACCTACGTCTGACCTGACAATCAGTTATCCTCCACTACACTCTGGCATCTCCCATCAATCCACAGTTAAATCCATTTTACTACTACAATATTAATATCTAACGTTTGAGCCTTCCTAAATAAATTTGCCTGTGGAAACTTGTCAAAGCGTTACTGAAGTCCATATCGACAAAATTCATTGCTTTACCCTCGTCAACGTTCCTTGTAAACTCTTCAAAAAAAATCAATAGGATTTGCCAAGCATGACCTTCCACGCACAAATCTATGCTCACTGTTCCTAAACAGACCCTGACTATCCAGATAATCATATATACTATCTCTAAGAATACTTTCCATTTATTTACCCACCGCTGACGTCAAACTGACAGGCCTATAATTGGTAGGTTTACTCTTAGAACCCTTTTTAAACAATGGAACCACATGACCAATACGTCATTCCTCCGGCACCATCCACGTTTCTAATGCCATATGAAATATGTCTTTCAGAGCCCCTGCTATTTCTGTATTAACTTCCCACAAGTTCCTAGGGAACTTCCTCAAATGTGCAGCAGATGGAGGTCAGCTTGCACTTCCTTGTCACTCGCAGCTGAGTCTGCGGTCAACGGGAATGCTCGCACCACCTTCCGAACGACGCTTCCAATCCATCTCGAACAAACGGATATCCCAACGGATTGTATCCCACGACAGATAATGATGATTATAATAATAATAATAATTATTATTATTATTATGATAATAATGACAGATAAGATGACGAGAGGCTTTGATCGTATGGATAGTCAGAGGATTTTTTTTCCCAGAGCTAATATGGCTTGTACGGGAGCGCACATTTTTAAGGTGTTTGGAAGTAGGTAAATAGGGAATGTCAGAGGTAAGTGTATTACGCAGAGAGTGCTGAGTGCGTAGATTTGGCCGCCGGCGACGGTAGTGGCGGTGGATAGAATAGGGTCTTTTAAGAGACTCCTTGATAGGCAAAGGAGCTTAGAAAAACAGAGGGCCATCGTTAACCCCAGGTAATTTCTAAGATAAGATCAGGTTCTGCACAACTTTATGGGCCAAAGGGCCAATATTTTGCTATATGGTTTCTATGTTTCTATGATCGGTTCTCCCAGCATCTTCCTTCGTCACCTGCCGCTTGTGAAGTTATCTGCACAGGATACTGTGTATAGCAGAGGAGTCTGCTTGCTCCTCTATTGTACTATGTTACCTGAACCTTAACAATTGAATCCAAAATCTTCCCAAACACGAAGTTTAGGCTATCAGTTATATAACTCCCTTTCTGCTGTCTTTCTCCTTTCCTAATGAGTGAAGTGGCATTTGCTGTTTTTCAGTCCTCTGGCACCATGCGAGAATCCAATGATTTTAGTAAGATCATTGTTAACGCTTCCACAATCTCTGCTCCTCACACGTTAAGAATCCTAATGTGGAGTTCATCTGCTCCTGCTTACTTACGTACGCTTTGGTCTTTCAGCTTTTTGAACACCTTCTCACTTGTAAGAATAACTGCACCCACTTCTGTTCTTTCAAACACCCCAACACCAGACAACCGGCTGGTATCTTCCACAGTGACGTCTGATGCAAAATACTCATTTCTTTTACCTGCCATCTCCTTGTCCCCCGTTATTATTTCTCCTGCCTCTTTTTCTAGCGGTCCTATAGGCAGTCTCATTTCTATTTGACTTTACTGTACTTGAAGTTATTCCGCGACCCACCTTGATATTCTTCCCCAGATTGCTTTCATATTTTGTCCTTTCCATTCCAATGATTCCGCTAGTTGCACTCTGAACGTTTTAAAAGTTTCCCAATACACTGTTTTCCCACTATTGGTTACTTTGCTATATGCCTTCTCTTTTGCTTTTAAGTTATGCCACGATTGGGCTAATTTGTCATTTAAGTATTCATTTATTTTTAAAATAAGTCAATAGATTCATTTAGAATTCATGTATTCTGCACGTCCCCCGGTTTTCCTAGAAACTCGCCGTATATCTGCCCAGCTGACAATCCTGACAGTGTGCCCATGTTTTATTAGGCCAAGACCTTGCTCATACTGCTACAACTTCATTTACTCCAATACTGGTGGGTTAGACTTTATATTCCAATCATCATTGAAATTGAACTCAACTATATTGTGATCACTGCTCCATAAGGTTGGAGCGGACTATGGAGCATATGGTAAAGGTTCGTCTTCGATATGCTCCGTCATCATTTCCGGTTCATTTCACAGCACCCAATTCCGCACAACTGATCCAAATGCCGGCTTCAGGACAAACTGTAAAAACAAGCAAACCCAATTGATCTTCTTGTGGAACATTCCCATGGCTATCATAACATTGATCCTTATGCACAAATTTTTCATGTTGAGATTTGTGGTCTGTATTCCAGCCGATTTCCGGAGGTCTGCAAAAACCTCCCATGATTTTCTCAACACTACCCACAATGGTTCCACAGCTTACGACCCAATGTCACATCTTTTCACTGAGCTCATGCCATTCTTTATCTGCAGAGCCACGCCTTCCAATCTAAAGACATTCCCATTCCTCTGATACAACGTGCAATCTTACACATTCAGATCGGAAATGCGACCTACCTTCAGCCAGGATTCAGTGATGGCCGCAACATCCCACAATATGAACGTCTGCAACGGTGAGATAGGTCTGCCTGTGCTAACTGCGGAAAGGAAGAGTGTGTGTGAGGCCGGTGTTCTGTGCTTGGTGTCAGATGCGGGAGGTCCTGGAGTCTCCCATCCTACCGGACGGCCATATCTGTATCTGGTGTGTCGAGTTGCTGCTCGATGATCTTCGTCTGGTCAGGAAGAACCAGTAGGTGATGGAAAGGACTTATAGGCAGGTGGCCACACTGGGTACATTAAATTGGGAAAAGATTTTCTCAGGGAGATATATGGAAGAAATGTGGCAAACGTTCAGGTTATATTTGCATGGACATCTGCTTAGGAACTTTCCGAAGAGAGGGGATGTATGTAGGGTAATGGAACTGTGGTTTTCAAAAGCAGTAATAAAGCCAGTCATGATGAAAAGAAAAGCTTACATAAGTTTCAGAGAGCGTGGTAGTGTTAGAGATTTAGAAAATTATAAGACTTAACAGCAAGGAGCTTAAGATCGCAGTTAAGAGGTCCAGAAGGGCTCATGAGAAGGCCTTGGCGGGAAGGAAGAAGGAATAGCGTAGAGGTCGGGGACTGGTGGTTTGCCTCCGTTATCTGGTCTGGGACCCTTACTATTTGTGATTTTTATAAACATCCCGGCTGGGGAACTGGAAGGATGGGTCAGTAGATTTGCATATGACCCAATGTTTGGACGTTTTGTGGATAGTCTGGAGTGCTGTCAGAGGTGACTGTGGGCCATTGATTAGGATGGAAAGCTGGGCAGAGAAGTAGCAGATTGAATTCAACCCAGGTATGTGTGAAGTGGTTGATTTTGGTAGTTCGGATATAATGGCAGAATATAATATTAATGGTAAGACAGTTGCGGTCCGAATCCACAGGACGCTCACAGCAGCTGCACGGGTTTACTCTATGGTTCAGAAGGCAAACAGCACTTTCGCCCTCATTAATCGTGGGATTGTGTTTAAGAACCGAGAGGTAATCTTGCAGCTATTGGACCCTGGTCAGAACCCACTTGTAGTTATGTGCTCAGATCTGACCGCCTCACTAAAGGAAGGATGTGTAAACTATAGAAATGGTCTAGAGCAAATGTACAAGTATGCACCCCGGATTGGAGGGCGTCCTTTACGAGAATAGTATTTTTCTCGTTGGAGCGAGGGAGGATGAGTGGAGACCTCATAGAGCGGTATAAGATGAAGAGAGGCATTGATCATGTGGATAGTCAGAGGCTTTATCCCAGGGTTGAAATGGCTATCACGAGAGGACACTTCTTTAAACTGTTGGAAGCAGGTACAGAGATGTTAGTTTTCGTTTTCTACACAGAGATTGGTGAGTGTGTGGAATGGGCTGCCAGTGACGGCGGCGAACGCGGATAGGACTGGGTCTTTTAAGAGACTCCTGGATCGGCACATGGAGCTAAAGAAAATAGAGGCCCATCGATAACACGACATAATTTATAAAGTAAATATATGCTCGGCACAGCAGTGTGTTCCGAATTTCCTGTAATGTGTTGTACAATTTCTATGTTCCTGTAATTGCTAACTATTATTTTCTCTGTTTGCCAACTGAGCATATCCTTCCATTTTCCTCATCAGAACATGTCAGTCTCGGGATCTTTTAAAGGCCGCTGACCCTTGTGCCTCGACCACCACACCAGGACGTGCCACCCCTCTACCCACTACTCTCTGAGTAAACTGCTTGCCCTTTACAGTGCATTGGAAGCTCCAACACATGAAATTTGTCCACAACTTTGTGTATGTTTGTAAATATATGCTATTGTTTTTGTGTCATCTGCAAGATTACTAATCAGTTTATTTGCAGATATCTGCATGAGTGATAGGTATCACAAACCCCGGTAGGACTCACTGTAGCACATTAACTATGGACTATTCCTTATGTGTTGTGATTAAATTGCGATTCCTGGGTTACAACATAAAATTTCTGCATCACAATCTGTCATTACTGGCAGCATACAAATACACGTTTTTATTTTTGCAGATAAGTGAATCAAACAGCAGAGCTACTGAATTACCTGTCCACGAACTGGTGTATCGACCGTTATATACCCCCAGGGCTCATTCTTTCTGTGGACCGTCACTTCAAAAAGGCCGGGAGAATGAGACTGACTTTTTGATACTGCTGGATTTCTGCTGATTATAAAATTTGTTCAATTGCTATGATGAGAGAGGTGGTGTTATTTGATGGAAATTTAATATTTAAAATTTATTCTGCGGCTTGTTTTGAATATACAAGGACGCAGAGACACACAGTCAGAGTCAAGATGCTCAATGGAAGACAGCAGAGAGTCGGCCGCATTTAAACTTACTGCGGCCCAAATGGGTGAGTTGAGATGGATCGAGAGTATTCATAAATGACTTCTCACAAGTTGCTGGAACTAGAAGAAGTTTGCAGAGAGGAGAGGTAGTATTGAAACAGAGGAAACCTTGTGACAAAGAGATTACTGTTTGGACTCTGTCTTCAAGCAACCCGGGAGGGTGAGTTTGTTTCCATTCGGATACGAAAGTGTTGTTGTGACAGAGTTAATCCGCAGGAGTGGATTCTCTGGTCAGGGGAAATCCTTTGTGGTTACCAGTTGAGTGTTTACCCTTTGTCTGGGTATGGTAATTCATTGAAGAAAGGCACCCCTGTGGCAAAACATCGTTAGAGTTACTTCGTAGGTTGTGGAAATGGATAAGTGGCTATCATGTTGTGTGTGATTGGTAACACCTCGTGGAATCTACCAGTGTGTCGTCCCTGACCTGGGTGGTGGTTCCCTTAAAGATGGTCACTCTTGTGGTAAGCTACTGTTAGTGAGGTTTCGTGTGAGGATTCGGAGGACAACGGGAAGATCGACGACAACTGTTCGTTTGGATTACAAATATCACTCTCTCACTTCAACTGTTGTGCATTTGAACCGAACAGAAATTTCGTATATAACATCGTGAGGCGGTAACTCTTTCTACCTGAGCTTGACTACATTTGGAAACTTTTTTACACTCCGATATATGCATAACACTGCAAACCCTTGGATTACCCGGTTTAAGTTATATATTATGTAGTTGCTAACAAACTATTGATGGTTAACAGCGAAACTGACTCCAGGTGTGTTCTGTTACTGCTCAAACTGTTACAGTGTTGCGCAAAGTAAGAGGTACTTATTGCGTTTATGTAACACAACCAAGCTGAACTTTCTTCTGATACCTCAGCATAAAATGTCTTTTGTTCTCTCCATTTTCTCTATATTCCTAAAAATATTTCCTAACCTCGTATTTGTCTTTCGTTCTTGACCGACCAGCCGTATTAGTATGACAAAGTTGTCACTTCTCCGGCCACATTTCCAACTGGACTGTCGCCATGATCCGTCAACATCGACAACTCCATCACGTTTATGTCGTCTGCAAGAGTATTTATGAGTCAAACCCGTTTTCCTCCAGATCAATCGCCAGGACAGTCCCAACAATTGTCACATGCAAAATGGTTGCCCTCTACCACTGGCATTTGTACACAATTTAAAGCCATGCTATCTAATGCATCTCGGTCTCATGTCACAGACCACCGGAAGGAGTCCTTCTCAAAAGACTTACTTCCAGTCCAATCCCAACGGTCGGACCTTCGCTGGCGCCATGCATCACGGTCCAAGCGACCCTACGAATGGAACAATGTACAATGGCCAATTAACCTATCAACACATACGTGATTGGTTTGTGGGAGGAATCAGGAGTACGCCGAGGACACCGACGCGGTCGCGCTTTACGGATAGCGGCGGAAACTGAGCAGAACGGCTTGTAAACAATCGGAGAAGGACAGAGACCAAGCTACGAGGGAATCAATGTATAAATAGACATCGTGTGGCCTTTCCTCAGAAATCACCTTCCCCACATCCACAAAGTACGAATTCCGATTCAACAGATAACACCAACACTATACAAAGTGTCAAAGATATATATATTTTTTTAATTTCCCGGAAGCTTTGTGATTTGCGACTAGGAACGGACCATTTTACCAGTGCGAGTTCTTAAATGATTCTCTCGGTGGCAGACAGATCGCCAAAGAAATACGCTGCAAGCGGAGACTTGTAGTCTGCTCACGCTACCCAGCCTTCCGGAACGGCTGAAAGGCAGGCACTCCCCAGAGGAAAGAGACGGAACTACATCGGGCGGACCTGAGCGGGCAACCGGACCGCTCGGATTACCGGAAGGGAAGAATGGTGTTGGTCAGGCTTTGCATGCACATCGGGAAGAAATACCACTTGGTGGAACTGAGGGAGACATTACTGGGAACCCGTGAAGAAAGTAAACTGGAAGGAACTGAGTGGAGCAGACTGGAATAGTCTCTGATCCTCTTGGTGCATGAAGGTTTGCAGGATGGGAGATAATGAGGGAAGTCCACAACCCCCATGGAACTGCACAAGCCATAGACGAAATTGCATATATTGGGGCGTCACTGAGGATTAATGCTCGTCTGACAACGCCGAGCGAGTTTTGTCATTAGACGGAATGGTGATGTCACCGATTCTTTGAACTCCTGCCTGAACCTGGTCTGGGCCACGGCGTAAAGGGCCGTGTTGGTGCAGCAGCTCAGTAGTTGAAACATGTAGCCCAGTTCCAGCAGAGTATTCGGGGGATTTGCTTTAAAATGAATATACAGGCTATCCCATATTGAATACACGGTCAGCGGCGCCCACAGCAGGATGAAATTCCCCGACATCACCAGCAGTAACAGGAGGGATTGCCTGCGATTCTTCATCTCCGGGTCGGTGGGTGTCTCGCCATCGCGAGAACCACGGAGTCTCCTCCTGGCTCGGCTGGCCAGTAAGACGTGTCTGATGGTTAGACTGTTGAGCAGGAGAATCAGAACAAAGGGGAATATTGGGGTGAGGAAGAAATGAATCGCTTGCAATGTTACCAACTGAAGTGAGGAAAAAAAACGGCGACTATCCAGACAGAGCAGGGACATAATTAAAGTCGAATATTTCCCATCGAGCATAAAGTACCAGAAAATGTTCTGTAAGCAGCTCAGCACAGTCACTGTCCCCAGAACCAGAGCCGCCGCTCTCCCGGTGCAGTAACTTAGTTTCAGCTGCGGAAAACAAATGGCCACACATCGATCAAAAGTGAAAGCGACGGTGAACCAGACAGAACAGTCTGTGGCAGCGTAGAGTATGACGGCGTGAATATTACACACGGGAACACGAAAACTCCAGTAGAAAACCTCCCATGGCATGTAAATCATCGGAATCTTGCTCAATACCAGATCGATGAGAACGACCAGCTGATCCGCTGCTACCATGGCAACCAGGTACCTTGTGACGCCTTTGGAGAGACCGCACTTTCCCCGCGACAGGATGATGATTGTCACCATGTTCACTGTGCGGCGGTATATCACGACCATTAGCACACATTCGGAATGAAATATTCTCTGAAAACAACTATTTTAATCGATATCATTTCAAAAAGCAGAAAGGGACATGGAATTGATGTATCTACTAAGAAGGTTAATGGGATCCATTACTAAATGGGTAGTGACTATAATGTACGTGAGAAGTTCAGGAGAATGAGGGAATCTCTTTGAAACCTATCGAATGTTGAAAGGCCAAGTTATCGTGGACTTGGAGACGATAGCCACTGTAGTGCTGGAGTCTGAAACTAGAACATTAGGATTTGCAAGTCAACACTTTAGAACAAAGGTGGATATAAATTTGTTTCGACCGAGGCTGTGAATATGTGGAATTCCTGGCCACCGACGGCTATGGGAGTCAGTTCTTTGTAACCATTTGTAGCGGAGAGCGATATGCGCGTGATTCGTCCGGGCGTTAAATGATATGGAGAGTGGGCGCCGGAATGTGGTTGAGAAGGATAATAAATCAGCTATGATGGAATGACCGAGAATCCTCGGCTCTCGAATGACGGAATTTAACTCCGGAAACCTATGGGCCAAGCAGTGATATCGATGGATAGCTGGAATGTATTCTGAACATTGTTGTCAGGAAAAGGAGCTGAAACCGGGATACGATAATGAACTGATTACTGATCAAGGGCCAAGTATCACGACGCCAGAAAGTCAACTTCCTTCAACAATAAACACGAGAGAACATTAGAGCTGAAGATATAGTAGCTGGAATTGTCCATCACTTTGATCTGACATGCTCCGCCATTGAAGATAATCATGGTTGAGTTGACCATGGACACATCTCCATCTGTCTGTTTTACCCCCCCCCCCTCCAAAGCCCGTAACACCCCTACTACTACGCCACAATCTATCCAAACTTTTCTGAAATATATTTACTGAGGTAGCGTCCACTTTTTCATTGGCCAGAGAATTCCACAGACTGAACACTCTCTGGGAAAAACAGTTCCTCCACCTCTCCGTCCTAAATTCACTCCCCACAAGCTTCAGCCTATGTCCCCTAATTCTAGTCTCAACTACCAGTCGAAACAACTTTCCTGTCCCTGTCTTATCTATCCCTTTCGTTCATTTATATGTTGATGAAAGATCGTCTCTGATCCTTCTGAATTCCAGTGTGTGCAGTCGCACCCGACACAATCTCTCCTTATATTCTCGCCAACTCACGTCTGGAATAAAAATGTGGAAACGAGACAAGGCCAGTAAATCCCTTCTCAAGGCAGAGTACCAGACCTTACGGAGAACTGCAGCTCAACAGTACCTCGTGCATTTGCAGCATAACCTCCCTGCTCGTAAATTCACCCCTCTAGCAATGAAGGCCAATACCCGATTTTCCTCCTTGTTAGCCTGTCGCTGCTGCAAACCAACCTTTTGAGATTGATGAACAAACTCGCTAAAGTGCATCCACACGGTACCATTTGTCCTTCCCAAATGGATGATCTCGCCTTTCGCAACATTGTGCGCCGTCCGCCTAATACTTTCGCTTGAACAATCGATATCCGTCTGTAGGCTCCCAGATTCCACTGCACTATTTGTGTAGGCGGAAGATCATGGTAGTAATGATGCCTACGTGACCTCATTCTCTTTAACAGGTGGTGTTTTAGGTTTTTCTTTCTTTCTTTCTTTATTCATTCATTCATACATTCACTCCACCGATGCTGTCCCCTCCAACAAATTTCGGAATTGTTAAATGACCTATAGACTGTGGAATATAAAACACCGGAAGCATGTGTCTGCTTCACAGAGTGTGCAGATGTAATTTGCCCGAGTACTGCCTAGATCGGAGAGATTGTGACAGATCGAACTTCTTTGCTGGAATTGAAGGCGCAGGAGAGGTCCCTTGGTGGCAGTGTTTGAGAGGAGATGACACACAGATAACGTTTGCCTATCAGAGAAGTAATCTGGACACTGACAACCCCAAATCTGGAGAGAGAATATCTGCAATTCACTCAGCTGGTGTTGCTGAAGCGGTACCGGTTTGAGAGACCTGCCATGTAATTAGCGTGTCGTTAGAGGACAAGTATGAAAGAGCAGCTGACTCATATTTTTCAACGTTATTCGCGAGGAAGAGACGAGACACTTACCAGGGACAGCTACAATGGCGAGTACAGGATAGTAAGCGATCTTGATGGTCTCAAGTGCCGGAGAGATTTGAGTGCCCAATGGTACTGCTTTAGGATTTTTATCCAGATATGGATACCCCCAGGACATATTCCTTCCAGGTCCCGTAGCGTTCCGCGATACATTTTGCATATTCATTGCGGGAATACTGCAGATTCTTCTGTTCCCGATGCAGCCTCTGTCCTCTTTACCTGGAGCCCGTTGGTCTCCAATAGCGCAGAGTGACGGCTCTGATTGAGACTGGCGTTGAGAGGCAGACATATTAATAGAACAGGGAACCGACAGCCACGCCTCCACGGTGACGTCAACAACCACCACAGAAACTTCCATAATTAGGTTCTCCGGAATGAAAAGTGCAGTTAACCATTTGTTTGCAGACACTCAGCGAAACGATACAAAAGCAGATTGTAAGTGTATGTCATAATCCCAGCAGTCAGCTCTCCGCGCTTGCGTGTCGTGTCTGTAATTCATCAAAATTGAGAAAGTTATTGGCGCACATCTACACATTGATATACAACCAGTCTGTAAAGGAAGAGACACGCAGCAAATCAAACACAAACAAACAACCAAACAAGCATAAACAATAACAATGACATAAACAGATAAAAATGACTATTGCATAGATAGTTCTTAAAATATAGTTGCTTAGGTAGTTTGACAATGATATCGAGTTAGATAATTCCAGGATTTTCAGGATAATAATGATTTTCAGGGAAAAAAAGCTTCGAACCAGCGACCAATCTGGACGTCAGGTGGTTTGGGAGGAGCGGACATGACGCATTCATGCAATCAGCGATCGTTAGAGGACGTCACACAGCACGAGTACAATAAGCGACAGCGGATCGTTACAGCGAAAAAGAGCTTTGACCAGCGTCCAGGCGGCTTTTGCCGTGGATCAGCAGGAGCAAGACACGGTCAAATGCAAATAGCCATAGCCTGTCAAGCAGGTAATCTTCAGGATTCAGCTCGCCGATGCGTCGTCTCTGGGAGAGTGAAGAGAAAGAAGGCTAAGACTTATTTTCCTTCCCTTCTTTATATCTGTTGAGATAGGATAACAGACATGCCAGGCAAGATAGTGAAATACGCCTCTTGCGGAATCTCGGATGGCATAGAGAACAGTGATGATAAGATATTCGTTATTGGTGCACACAGGTAGACCTGTCGGCTAGCAGCTTAGAGATGTTTCAGACTGAGTCCTTACTATTCTAAACTGGGTGAGTGAGCAGGTAGGAGCCGGTGGCCTTTGAGTTTCCAATGATATGGGTACTGTGAGTGACTAAGTGTTGTACAGCCAATTCCGGGGGTTAAGAGATAACTTAAATGGCAGGACCCGCCTGGATATGCTGCCCGTGCAACGGGATTATGAGGCGAGAAGCAGGACAAATATACAGATTAATAGCTTGCAAAAGAGTTGCACTGGAAATCGATGCTAACATTGCATTTGGCTTCCCCACCGTTCTGCAAATATTCCGACAGGAAATCATCCCAAAAGGCTCTGCACCTCTGCTTGTTTCAATGTTGTCGCCTTTCTTAAAATTGTCTAGGCCTATGGAGAGTATGCAGTCTGTACATGGCGAAGGAGTTGTTTTTATATACCAGTCCTCTGAAAATGGATTGGAACATGCATTTGGCTCCCTAACCACTGACTCATTCTGCAGATTTTCCTGTGCAATTGCAACTCTGATTTTTCAATACAAATGTTCTTCCCATTTGCAAAATACCAGACGCCTTTATTCCCTCTGACAAAGAGAAAGACTCGGCACTTAGCTAATTTATATTCCTTCATAATTCTTTGCCTCTTCGCCAGTCTGTCTAATTCCTTCTGCAAGCACCTTGCTTCCTCAACACTGCCCGCCCTTCCATCTACCTTCACATGGGTCTCAAACCCTGTCACATAACGATCAAATCCTTCGTCCAATTAATTGATTTACAACACGATAAGAAGCGGTCCCAACACCGATTGCTCCGGTACTCCACTGATCAGAGCATGTAATGTTCATGGACAACTGCACAAGGCCACAATGTTAAACACCACCAGGGTAGTTTGAAAGATCTGAGCCAATAAGAAATGAGAAATGAGCGTGATTGGCTGTGTCGGGACATAAAGTTTCACCAGCAGCTGCGAAACAGAAAAGGTATGAAAACTTACTATTAATACAAGTGTCAAATTTCAAAAAATTATATGTCTACCGAACAGTAATTACAGATGGGACAATCCATAATAACTGCCCGGATATCGTGACACGGGATAGACAAAGAACAACAACTTATTCGATAGATAGTCATTGCAGGAAAACAAAACATCAGGAAATCAATGATTAAAAACACCACAATATGCTGAGTTAACCCTTACGTACTGTTCATAATCTATACCTTCACAGTACGATCCTGGTCAAGTTTGATCGTGTCTAAGAATCTCCAAATAACAAGAATCTATACCAACTTTTAAACCACAGACCTTTTTAATATATATGAATAACCTATCTGACATCAATAAATGTGTGATTAATCGTTAATGAATGTTTAGAGAACAGGGAAAGTGTATTTGTAGAGAAAAAAATCGTTTCTGGCAAAATAGCATCTGCTATCACATAATATCATGTCCTATTTTACGTAAGATATGAAAATGTAACGGCCCAGAAGATGTAAATATATGTGCTGATTCTGAAAATGGCGAGAGCATTCTGTAACTGTATAATTTAGTATATAACCATTTATAACCATTACAACCAATAAACCAGTGTCCTTAATGCTATATCATAAAATAACCTCATAACCTCAATGCAATCATAACTATTAACTATTAATTAAACATTAAATAACAGTTAACCAACACACGAACCAAACTGATGATGATGATGATGATAATAATAATAATAATAATAATAAAACATAAAATAATAATAATAATAATAATAATAATAATAATAATAATAATAATAATAATAATAATAATAATAATGATAATAATAATAATAATAATAATAATAATAATAATAATAATAATAATAATAATAATAATAATAACTGTTTTCAAACTAGTCTTCGCATTCAAAGGAGTGGTCGGATGCCTTGTGCACATGTGCAGCAGGTTGTCCTTGTTTTTCAGTTCCTTTTTACCGATCAGAAGTTGAATCTCCTTCTCTTCTGTCCCCTTGTGTTGGCTTCTTGAGGGACTTGTTGTTGATCAGGGCCAGGTTCAGATCTCGATACTGTCCTGACCACTGCTCCTGAGGCTACTGCTCGGGAAGGTGGTGACGCATTTGCATAAAAGGAGTCTTAACAAAATCGTCCAGAAATAACTTCCTACTTTTCATCTTGCTTGCCCTCCAGGTAGAGGACATCTCATTCCGTATGACAAAGGTTTCGTAGGTCGATATGTCAATGATATTATGGAATATGGCGAGAGGAAAGAGGGCTGTTCTCCGCTTGCAGCTGTATGTGCCTGTTACTTTGTCAAGCTTGTCCACTCCGACATTGTTGGCGTTGTGTTCAAGGGTGATGGCTTGTTTTCTGTCCTCCTGAGCGCTGACCTCTGCAACTTGATGTAATGTGCTCATAAGGATGACATTCCTGTTCTACTTTTGCATATACGAGACAACTGTGGCGTCACGCGTGAAAGCAAACTTGGAAGACAAGACGTCTCTCCCCCTTTCTGCAATCAAAACAGGTGGCAGCTCAGGCTTGTTCCCCCTCACGGTGCCCACCTTTGTGATTTTCCTCTTCAGGAGCGCTAACCAAGCTCCTGAGATGTGAATAAGTTGTCACCGGTCACATTGTGTCCTCTTAGCCTTTCTGTCAATTCGAACACGACGCACGTGCCTTGTTTTCTCTCCGGGGCTCCCCCAGCGGGCTTCACATTACACATTTGCTAATTTTAAAAATCAAGAATTCTCTGCCTTAAGTAAACACAAGGACACAGTTTATTTGACTTAAATTTTGAGTTTACGTTTTGCCAGGATTGTGCTAATTCGTCATTTGAGTATTTATTTGTTTGTTTTTCGAAAGGATGTATTCTACACTTTCTGCTTTACTACAGACTCACCGCATTTCTACCCTGCAGACAATCCTGACAGCGTATCCTTCAATTTTTATTTTGGAAAGACCATGCTCATATTACTGTAATTTCTCTTACCCAAATAAAATACTGTTGCGTAGGACTTTAAATTTAGTCATTATATATTTGTGAACTTAACTATATTGTGAACACTGCTGCCTAAAGGTTCGATAAGATTAAGCTCCCTAATCATTTCCAATTCAATTCTTAACAACCAGTCCCGTACAGCCGATCCACAAGTCGGCTTAAGGACAGACTGTAAAAAAGAAACCAACCCAATCTAGATGCATGTAGAACAGCTCATGGTTATCCTGACATCGACCACATTTTTCCCGTTGAAATCCGTGGTCTGTATTACAGCTACTGTCGGGAGGCCTCCAATAAGCATGTTTTTACCCCGTCAGGTTTTAACGCAACCCACAATGATTCCACAGCTTACGATCCTGCGTCACATCTTTTTACTGAGCTGATGCGATTCTTTACCTGGAGATCCACGCCATCCCGTCTAAAGAGCTTCAAATTCCTCCGAAACATCATGTAGCCCTGGACATTCATATCCCACATGCGACCAACATTCAGCACGATTCAATGATGGCCGCAACATCCTTTAATCAGGCAGACTGCAACGGTGAGTTAGTTTTGCCGGTGTTAGTTGCGGAAAGGATGTATGAATGTGAGGCCGGTTGTCTGTGCTCGGTGTCAGATGTGGGATGTCCTGGAGTCGCCCATCCTCCCGGACGGCCATATCTGGACCCGGTATGTCGAGCTGCTGCTCGATGACCTTCGTATGGTCGGGGAGAGCGAGGAGGCCATAGAAAGGATTTATAGGGAGGTGGTCACACCGGGACAACAATCAGGAGAGAGAAGGGGAAGTGTAAGGTACTAGAGAGTACTCCTGTTGTGGAACCACTTGACAATAAGTACTCCTGATTGAATATTGTTATTTTGGATTGGGAGCGAACTGCCTTCCTGGGGGAAGCATCAGTAGCCGTGGCATCTGACACAAAGTCCGGCGCTGTGGCTCAGAAGGGTAGGGAAAGTAAGGGGAAGGCATTAGTGTCGGGGTCTCTATATTTAGGGGGACGTACAGGCGATTCAGTTGACGCAGAGAGGAAACGCGGATGATAGTTTGCCTCGCAGGTGTCAGGGTCCGGGATGTTCGAGATCGTGTCGTAATATCCTGTATTGCGAGGGAGAACAGCTGGAGGTCGTGGTACATATTGATACCAATGACATTGCTAGAAACATGGAAGAGGTCCAGAAAAAAATACTACAGGTATTCGGAAAGGAAGTTGAGAGTCAGGACCGCAAAGTTTGTAACTTCCGGATAATTAACGACTGTACCACGCGACAGCGAGAATAGGAATACAATGTGGTGGAGGATATATGCGTGGTTGAGGGATTGGATCAGGGGAAAGGGATTCAGAATTCTGGACCGTTGGGACCTCTTTTGAGGAAGTTGTGACCCGTACAAAAGGACGGGTTGCAGTTGATTCCTGGAGGGTCCAATATCCTGGCGGGGAGGTTTGCTAAGTCTACTGGGTGGAGTTTAAACCGGAATTGTTGGAGGGTCGAACCCGAACTGAAGAGACTGAAGTAGAGGAGGCTGGCACACAAATAGAGAAAGCTTATCCACAGTGGGAGAGGGAGGGTAGGCAGGTGAAAGAGACGGGACGTGCTCAGGCCGACGTTTTGAGATGTGTCTATTTTAACGCAAGACGTATTGTGACCAAAGCGTATGAGCTTAGACCGTGGATCAGCACATGGAGCTGTATTGTGGTCGTCTTTACAGGGACTACAGGGCATCAAAGGTTATTGTGAGTAGGCGGGGAAATGGGACTAAAGCAGAGATTGGATCAGCTCATGATGAAATTGCGCAGCAGACTCAATGGGCAGAATGGCCGACTTCTGCTCCTTTGTCTTATAGTCTTATGATGTAGTGGCCTTAGGGACAGAAAGGAAGGAAAAATTGGAAGGGCCGTGCTACTGTTGATCAGAGAGAGTGACACGGCTGCATAAAAGTTGGACGTCATGGTGGAATTGTTTCGGAGTCTTTGTGGTTGGAGGTTAGGTACAGGATGTGAACGAATAGGACCTATCACTTGGGACCGTGTGAAAGTGTGTATGGAACCGGAGGGAATAGCCAGAAGTACGTAATGAATTATTTATTCCAGTATTCACTATGGAAAAGGATCTTGGTGACTGTATTGATGACTTGCACCAAACCGAAATGATTGAGCATCTACATCTTTATAACAGGATATACTGCAACTTTTGGAAAGCATCAAGTAGGATACGTCACCAGGACCGGATGAGATGTACCCCAGATAACTGCGGGAGGCGAGGGAGCAGATTGCTGAGACGCTGACGATGATATTTTCATCATCAATTGGGAATGGAGAAGTTGCAATTTTGTGAATTGCAGTCCGGGGTGACTGTGGAACATTGATAGGATGGAAACAGGGCAGAGAAGTCACTGATGGAGTTCTACCAAGATAAGTGTGTAGTTCATTTTTTTAGGTCAAATATAAATGCAGAACAAAGTATTAATGGCAAGACGCTTGGCAGTGTTGAGGTGCAGAGTCATCCTGGGGTCCGAGTCCATAGGACGCTCAAATCAGCTGCGCACTTTGACTCTGTGGTTAAGCAGGCATACGGTGCATTGGCCTTCATCAATCGCGGGATTGTGTTCAAGAGGCGAGAGGTATCGTTGCCTCTAAAGAGGATCCTTGTCAGACACCACTCGTAGTACTGTGCTCACATCTGGTCGCCTCACTGCAAGAAGGATGTGGAAAACATATAAAGGGTGTAGAGCAGATTTACAAATATGTTGCCTAGATTGTGGGGTGGGGGGGGGTCATGCCTTTCTAGAAAAGGACTTTTCTCCTTGGAGAGACGAACGATGAGTAGTGACCATACAGATCTGTATAAACTGCTGAGAAGCATTGATCAGATGAATAGTCAGAGGCTTTATCCCAGGGTTTAAATGACTATCACCAGAGGGCAGAGCTTTAAACTGCTGAAAGGAGGTACAGAGGAGATATCAGGTTACGTTTTCCGCTCAGAGATTGGTGAATTTGTCAAAAAGGATATCGATGACAGTGGTGAAGGCGGATAACGTAGGGTCATTTAAGAGACGACTGGATTGGCACATGGAGCTTTAACAAACAGAGGCCTATCGGTAACACGAGGTAATTAATAAGGTAAGTAGATGCTTGGCACAGCGTTGTGGTCCGAAGTTCATTTAATATGTTGTAGATTTAGTATTTTTCCATAATTGCTAACTAATCCCTTCTGCTTGTAAAATCAGCATATCCTTCCATTTTCCGCACTGGCACATGTCTGTCTCGGCTTCTTTTAAAGGCAACATTTCCTTGTACCTCGATCACCACACCAGGTAGTGCAAACCTTGTACACACGGCTCGCTGTGGAAACGTCTTGCCGTTCAGAGTGCCTTTGAAACCACCGCATGAAAATTCACCGGCACTTTGTGTATCTTTGTAAATAAATGCTTATCTTGTCTTCTGCAAGATTACTAATCAGCCTATTTGCAGACATCCGAGTCGGTTATATATATGACAAACTGCAGGAAGTACTCACTATCCGATATTAACTATGGACTGTTCTTTACTTGTTCTGATTAAAATGCGAATTGTGAATTGCAACATCAATCTCTGCATCAGACTCTGCCACCTGCTGGCGGCATTCAATGCTACGTTTCTTTTTTTATTTTTGCAGATGAGTGACTCAAACAGCAGAGTTACTGAATTGCATGTCCACGAACAGATGTTTCGATTTTTTTTTATATAAACCCAGAGTTCATTTTTTTTTCTGCGGACTGTCACTTAAAAGGCTAAGACAATGTCCTTTCGATACTGTTGGACTTCGGCTCAGTATAAAAATTTCTCTGTTGCTGTGGTGAGAAAGGGGACGTTATTTGATGGACACTGAAAGTTTACATTTTATTCTGCGGCTTGTTTTTAAAGATACAAGGACACAGAGACAAACAGTCAGATGGATTTGGTCAATGGAAGACACCAATGAGTCGGCCGTCTGTTTAAACTTTCAGATCCGGAGTATTGAAAACTGATTCTCACAAGTTACTGAAACTAGAAGAATTTTTACAGAATTGAGAGAAAGGTAAGGCTTGAAATAGAAGAAACCTTTTTACAAAAAGAGATCAGAGGTTGGACTGTGTCTCCAAGTAGCCCGTGAGAGTGAGTTTGTTTCCACTCTGATATAAAAGTACGGTTCTCACAGAGTTAATCCGCTGTAGTGGGTTCTCTGTTGAGGGGAAAACCTTTAATAAACGTGCGTTTTTACCCTTTGCCTTTCCCTCATTGGGTCTCCTCTACCTTTCCCGACAGCTCTTCCTGCTTGGATACCCAGGGACGCGCCCTCCGAGGGGCTTGCTGTCTCTCACATTCCAGCCGGAAGTGGCCCTCTTTCCCATAGTTATCGCACACACTTCCGGCCTCCGCTCCTCTCGCGGAACCTCCGCATCCCGCAGACCACTGCTTTGTCTGTCCCCTGAGGTGAGGGGGGTTTCTCTCCCTACCAGTCCTGACAAACTGAGAGTCCACGCCTACCCTGAACCCCAGCAATTTCTCAGTTCTCAGATCTGCCACCGCACTCATTATCAATTCCCGGATGGAGCTGGGTCTAATGACTTCACCGCAAGGTTGACAGAGTCCTCCCGCGGCCTCAACGCGTTCTCACCCCCCTCACCTCTCCGATCAGCTGAACGAAAGATGGAGTAGGGCGTTTTATAGGAAAGCAGGAGACTCCAAGTAATCCTGTCCTCATCATGGAAACCCCTCATTCCCTGTCCATCCTTAACTGATCCACCTCAGAGGCCCGAATAACCCTTCGGCGCCGCAGCCATTAAGACGCCTCTCTTGCCGACAAAGCTACGCGAAGAGCCTCTCACCCTTCTCCTGACGCATGTGTTGAAACTCCGCTAGGAGCTCCCTGTCAACCCAAAAGCACTCTCCAATGGCTCCAAATACTCAGCGTTAGAGGCCCAGGTCTAGTTATCCTTCACGCCTCGGACAACTCCGCCGCCACTCCCGGCAAACTTCCAACCAATCTGTGTCGCTTTTCATCATCCGGGCACTGCCTCTCTCACTTAACAACAGCGAAGTTTGTTCTACCCATGTCTCATAGTCCTCTTCACCTTCGGGACTGGACTTTATCCCAGATAAAATCTCCTGGCGGGGCCCCTTGCCTTTCTCGCCAGGGAGTTAATGGCAGATGCCAAGTCGAAACTCTCACCTTTCGCTGGGGGATGGGAAATAAATAAGTTTTCCGATTCTGACCACACTTTCCTCTCCACCCTCAGTAACGAGAGAATTCGTTCCCTAATGTCATTCAATGTGAATAAATGTGAAGTTATCCACTTTGGAAGCTGGAACAAGAGGGCAGAGTATTGTCTGAACGGTGTCGAGTTAGGTAAGGGAGAAATGCAAAGAGACCTATGAGTCTTAGTTCACCAGTCAATGAAGGTGAATGAGCAAGTGCAACAGGCAGTGAAGAGGACAAATGGAATGTTGGCCTTTGTTACAAGGGGAATTGAATACAAGAGCAAGGATGTTCTTTTGCATTTGTACAGGGCCCTGGTGAGACCACACCTGGAATATTGTGTACAGTTTTGGTCTCCAGGTTTAAGGAAGGACATTCTGGCAATTGAGGAAGTGCAGCGTAGATTCACTAGGTTGATACCTGGGATGGCAGGGCTGTCTTACGCAGAGTGATTGGAGAGATTGGGCTTGTACATGCTGGAATTGAGGAGATTGAGAGGGGATCTGATTGAAACGTTTGAGATAATTAAAGGATTTGATAGGATTGAGGCAGGAAATATGTTCCAGATGTTGGGAGAGTCCAGTACCAGAGGGGATGGATTGAGAATAATAGGTCAGTTATTTAAAACAGAGTTGAGGAAGAGCTTCTTCTCCCAGAGAGTTGTGGAGGTGTGGAATGCACTGCCTCGGAAGACGGTGGACGCCAATTCTCTGGATGCTTTCAAGAAGGAGCTGGATAGCTATCTGATGGATAGGGGAATCAAGGGATATGGGGACAAGGCAGGGACTGGGTATTGATAGTGAATGATCAGCCATGATCTCATAATGGCGGTGCAGACTGGAGGGGCCGAATGGTCTACTTCTGCACCTATTGTCTATTATCTCCGCCCTCATCTTCTGGCAACCCAGCTCGCTGACCTCCGAACCTTCCCTCCTGACGGGAACGCTAAATCTTATTTTGTGGTTTGTTTTGGTGAAACAAATAAAACAAAGTCTCCGCTCAATAAATTTATCAGATTCGTGGAGAAACTAATTCGTCCATAAACGACCTCCGAACCTCCGACAACACTGCGAGCCTTCGAAATCCGGTATCCGCCGTCCTGCGATCGCCGAACGGTCCCGCACTCGCCCTGCCTCTTCACACGCCTCGTCGAAAAGACCAAAAAAACTCTCTCTGTTCCCACAATGCAAGATAGCATGACAGGTCTCCGGATGGTTAGATCCCCGTTATCTGTAGTTATAACCAAAGCACCGTAGCTACAGAGAATCACACACCTCGTCAGATAATATTATAGAGAAGCCATTTCATTATAACACTAGCAAGAAGCCATTTTATTGGCTTTAACAGTTAACATTGCGCTTAATATTACTGAACCCCCTACTTCAGAATCCATTTCCAGGCGTCAGGGATATAATAGAACTCTTTAGCAAACTATCAATCCGCATACTCTTCCTGCTTCCGACCTCACAAGCATGTAGCATGGACAACAAATCCATGAGGGTCCTGCCTTTTAAATTCGCTCTTAACACCAGGAAATGGCAGTGCAGTACTTCGTCACTCATCGTACCTCTGTCACTGGTAACACAATGGGCCACCATTTCGAGCTGTTCTCACACCTAGTTCTGATTGCCACATGGGAGCAGTGCCCTGGCCGCCATCCCCACGCCAAGCCACATACACAGAAACCGCTCAACACCCACTTCCCTTCTTAGTCACGGAGTCAAGCTGAGTGCATGAGACCCGAACACTGAGACTGAACACTTTTAGGTTATTCTCCCGCCCCCCAAACTCTGCAATGGTATCCAAAATGTGAAGGAATTTGCCACATGGGAGCTGGGCCCTGGCCCTTTCAGCCGTTTCGCATTCCTGACTGTCACAAAGTCTCCTGTGCCCTGTGCCCTCGGTGTAAAAATTTCCGCTATGACGTGTCTATCATTTCTGCCTCCCGAATGATCCGGAGCTCGTCCAGTTCCAGCTCCACACCCTGAGCGCCGATTGTTAGAAATTCCAGATGAAGGCAGCTCTCGCAGTTGTAATGATCATGGCCACTGGAGATCTCCAGGCCTTCCCAGATCCCGCAAGAGGAGCATTCATCTATCCTGCCTGGCATCTCAGTTATCCCATCTGATCAGATATGAAGAATGGACGGAAAAAAGAAATTCTTAGCCAAGTGCTTTTCCTTTCTTTTGCCTACTTTGACTGAAACCTCCTTGAACTGACGCCTCGGCGAGCTGAAGCCTGAAGATCACCTGCTTGACGGTCCATTCAGACGAAGGCTTCTGCAGTTGACCCTGCCATCCTCCTGTTGATCAAACGTAAAAGCCACATGGACGCTGGTCGAAGCTGCTTTTCAATGTACGAAACCGTTGACGCTTTTTATACCCGGGCTGATTAAACTGCTCTCTTCTTAAATCACCCGGCGTCGCATCTGGCCGCTGGTCAATTCTATTTATCTGAAAATTATGATAGCGAAATTATTTAAATCGGTTGTATTCATAATGTACCTGGATTGTTAAGAACTATATATGCAATAATTATTTTATCTGTTTATATTATCTTTATTGATGTTTTCATTTGCTGTGTGTACCTTCATTTACAGACTGGTTGTATGTCAGCGTCTGGCTGCGAGTCTCAATTTTGTGTCTGTTTACAGACTCAGCAGGCACCGGTGGCAGCCATTTGCTGCGAATATTGGATACACTTCCAGTCTGCGTATGTATTGTTTCGCTGAAGGACTGCAAATAATCGGTTAACTGCACCTGTCACTCCGTAGGACTTAATTAAGTGAGTGACCGTGGGGATTGTCGACGTCACCGCGGAGCTGCGGCTGCTCGTTACCTGTTCTATTAATATGTATCCACTACCACGACAGTTTCAGTGAGTGCCGCTACTCTCTGCTATCAGAGACCAGCGGGATCTGGATAGAGAGAGGACGGAGGCTGGATCGGGAACAGGTAGCTGGAGTATCCCAGCAATGGATCATAATCTGCGAAATCCAGCCCTGAACGCCGCGGGAATTGCGAAGTACTTTTCCTGGGATTTGTATCTTCGATTCGCGCGAGTGCTAAAGAATTTACAACTGGTTGACTCCCCTGTACTCGCCATTGGAGCTATTCCTCGAAGTTTAAAAAAAAGAAATAAGCCAGCTTTTCTTTCATACTTGTCAGCAAACGACAGGCTAATCGCCAGGCAGGTTTGAAAGTGTGATAGCAGACGGGTCGTATTCTGCATGAAGGTCTGTGATCTTGGAACCTTGCTGTTCGAATGCATATGACTCTCGAAATTGCTACGGAGGTTGACCCTACAGTTAAGAAGGCATACGGTGAATTGCCCTTCATCAATGGTTTGTTTGAGTTTCAGAGCCGAGAGGTAATGTTGCAGCTGCATAGGACCCTGGTCAGACCGCACTAGGAGTACTGTGGCCTCACTACAGGAAGCAGATGGAGAACATAGAAAGGGTGCAGAGAATAATTACAAGGATATTGCCTGGACTGGAGAGTATGCCTTATGAAAATAGGTTCAATGAACAGAGTCTATGCACCATTGACCGACGGGGTGTTATATCCGATATGATAGCGGTGAGCAAGATAATGACAGGCATTCATCATGTGGATAGTCAGAGGCTATTATCCCAGAGCGGAAATGGCTAGCACGAGAGGGCACAGTTTTAAGGTGCTTGGAGTAGGTCTTGAAGAGATGTCACGAGTACGTTTTTACGCAGAGAGTTTTGAGAGTTTTCAATGGGCTGCCGGCGAAGGTTGTGGAGGTTGACCAGTTAGGGTCTTTTAAGAGTCTCCTGGATAGTTATATGGAACTTAGCAAAATGGAGATGTACGGGTAAACACGAGGAAATCTGCAGATGCTGGAAATTCAAACAACAGCACACACAAAATCCTGGAGGAACACAGCAGGCAGACCAGGCAGCATCTATAGGGACAAGCGCTGTCGACGTTTCGGGCCGAGACACTTCGTCGTGTACTAACCGAAAGGAAAGATAGTAAGAGATTTGAAATTAGTGGGGGAAGTGAGAAATTCGAAATGATAGGAGAAGACCGGAGGGGTTGGGATGAAGCTAAGTGCTGGAACGGTGATTGGCGAAAGTGATACAGAGCTGGAGAAGGGATTAGATCATGTGACGGGAGCTCTACGTGGAAAGAAGTTGGGGGGGGAAGCACCAGAGGGATATGGAGAACAGGCAAACAACTAAATATGTCAGGGATGGGGGATGTGGTAAGAAGGAGTGGACGTTAGTTTATTTCTAAGGGAAGGACATGATTGGCGCAGCATTGTGGAACAAATGACCTCTATTGTGGTTCATGTTTTTTTAATGTTTCTATGCGTTGCGGAATGTATCTCCGCAGCGCTCGGGCTGTCGGGATCCCGGTTAATTTTCGGTCAGGCAAACGTTATCTCTGCATCTTCTCCTCTCAAACACTTCCACCAATTGACCTTTCATACACCTTCACTTCAAGAGAAGTGAAGTCTGAGCGCACACAAACTCTGGTCATAAGGAATGCTCTCCAATCCAGTCAGCTCTCTGCTGAATTTCTTCTGCGCTTCTTGTTAAGCTTGCACGTCCCTCCTCTACTGAGGTGACAAGAACTTCTGATCTTTATGGCCCCCATAGTGATGAGTCCAGTTGGTTCACAGCAGGATTGATGGACTTTGTAGAAGTTTGGTGGAGTGGGCACACATCGCTGAATCAAATAAATTAATAAATGAATAGCCTCATATGTTATAGAGAATGAGGTCACGTTGGCATCATCACTGTCATGATCTATTGCCGCACAATTGGTGCCGAGGAAACCGAGAGCATGCAGAGGGATATCAATAGGTTACGTGAATGCACTAGCGTCTCGTAGATGGAGTAAAATGTTGGAAATTGAAAGGTCATTCACTTGAGAAGGGCAAGTGGACGACAAGTAATAAACTATTACAGGATGCTGCTGTGCGGAGGGACTTTGCTTCAATCACAAAAAGGTTAGTTTGCAGGTGCAGCAAATGGGATGTTCGCCTTTGTTGCCGGAGGGACTGAATTTTCGAGCAGGCATGAGCTGCTGCAACTGCACAAGGTACTGGCGTGGCGGCGTCAGCAGTACCGTGCATTTCTGGTCTCCTATCTTAAGTAAGGGTCAGCTGGCTTTGGAGATGGTTCACCGGCTGATTTCACATTGTGGTTCGACTATGACGAGACATTGAGTCGCCCGGAACTGTACTCGTCGGAATCCAGAAGTATGAGAGGAGATTAGATGGAAACATGAAATTCTGAAAGCGATAGATACGATAGCGACAGGAAAGATGATTCCTCTGGTAGATGAGACTCGAAGTAAGGGATATAGCCTGAAGATTCCAGGTAGTAAATTTAGGACGCTCATGAGGGGGGGAACTGCGTCTCCCAGCGGGTGGGGAATCTGTGGAATTCTCTGTTCAATCAATCAGTGGAGGCGACCTCAATTGATATACTTAAAACAGCCTGGTATATCTTTTTACATAGTGGAAACATTAAAGGCTGTGAAGAAAAGGCATGTTTGCAGCGATGAATCCACGATCAGATCAACCATGGGCACCATCAATGCCGGAGCATGCCAGTCCGAACAGATGGGCTTTTCCTACTCCAATTGCTAATATTCTGATGTTCTCATGTTTCCACATGTTTGCAGTTGAGGGGAGTTGAATTTCCGTCAACGTGATAGTTGGAAATTTAGTCAGTTCATTATGAACCATATAACAATTACAGCACGGATACAGGCCATCTCGACCCTTCTAGCCCGTGACGAGCGCTTACTCTCACCTAGCCCCACCTACTGCACTCAGTCCATAACCCTCCGTTCCTTTCCTGACTATATATATTTCCCTGCAGTTTCAATTCTATTCTCCTTCAAGGTCCGTGGGAATACCCTGTCAGGTCTTGAGGATTTATCTACTCTGACTTGCCTCAAGATAGCAAGCACCTCCTCCTGTTCAGTCTGTAAATGTTCCATGAAATCACTACTTGTTTGCCTTATTTCCATTGATTCCATGCCAGTATCCTTAGTAAATACAGACGGGAAAAAAAAAAAACATGTAAGTTCTCCCCCATTTCTTTTGATCCATACACAGCCGACCACTCTGCTCTTCAAGAGGACCAATTTTATCCCTTACTATCACTTTGCTCTTTACCGAAAGAAACTCTTTGGATTATCCTTCATCTTTACTGTCAAAGCCACTTCATGTTTTCGTTTAGCTCTTCTGATTTTTTTCTTAAGTATATCTTTGAACTTTTTATACTCTTCAAGTACCTTATTTGCTGTCTGTTTCCTATACGTCTTACTCTTCTTCATCAGAGTTCCAATACACATAGATAACGGAAGTTCGTTATTCTTATTCACTTTGTCTTTAATCCTGACAGGAACATGTGAACACTGCCCTCTCAAAATTTCCCCTTTGAAGGTCTCCCACTTACCTACGACATCCTTGCCAGAGAGCAACCTGTCCCAAATCCCCGTTTTTCAAATCCTTTCTCATTTCTTCAAATTTGGCCTTTTTCCAGTTTAGAACCTCAACCCGAGGGCCAGATCTATCTTTGTCCATTGTGGAGTTGAAACTAACGGTGCTACAATCACTGGAAGCAAAGCGTTCCCCTAAACACACTTCCTTCATCTGTCCTAACTCGTTTCCTAATAGGAGATCTAATGTTGCATCCTCTCTCTCGTCGGTACCTCTATATATTAATTTGGAAAACTTTCCTGAACTCTTAAAAAAAAAACTCTAACCCGTCTGGACCTGTACAGAATGGGAGACGCAACCAATACGTGGAAAATTAAAATTCCGTACTGTCACAACTTTATGTTTCCTGCAGTTGTCTGCTATCTCTCTGCAGATTTGCTCCTCCCATTCTCTCCGACTACTTATCTCTCACCATTCTATCTCTCTCACCATTCCTCCCTTCCCCACCACCAACCTACTTCTAGCCGTTCCTGAGGTCTTGAAATGCGTTTCTGACTCAGTTTCCGCGTCAGTCTGTGTGCGTGTGTGTGTGTGTGTGTGTGTGTGTGTGTGTGTGTATGTGTGTGTGTGTGTGTATGTGTGTGTGTGTGTGTGTGCGCGTCTGTGTGTGTGTGTGTATATGTGTGTGTGTGTGTGTGCGTGCGTGCGTGTGTGTGTGTGTGTGTTTGTGTGTGTGCGTGCGTGTGTGTGTGTGTGTGTGTATGTGTGTGTGTGTATACGTGCCGTTGTGGTGCATACGGAAGAGGAAGGAAGTGGATGCGAGGAGAATGCGGTGACGGACTGGTGCAATTGCAGACACCAACCTCTCCCCTTTCCCACCCACATTCGAACACTCTCCCTCCCTCTCTCTCCCCCATCTACCCACCCCCACCACCTCTCCACCATCCCTGTCGCCGTGATCAATAGATATTTCCCCCACAAACATACTCATTTTCACCGGAGATTTCCAACCACCCTTCCGACTTTTCGACAGCAGAGAAGGGGACGGAAGCTTTTTCGCTCGAGATACCCAGCTTTTCACACTTTCTTCCTTTGCCCCATTCCATACCCTCCCCCTTGTCCCATCTCCTTCGGTTCTTTCTCTGCCCATTCCTTCCTCACGCTCCCTCGCACAACTTCTCTCCCACCACACTTTTCATCTTATCCTTTGCCCTGGCTGCTCCCTCTCTGGCTCTCTTCGCTACAGCCCTGTCGCTTACGCCGAACCCTCACCTCTCCTTCTCTCCCGCTCCCTCCCTGTACCTCGCTCCCCACTCTCACCCATCACCTGCTCCTTTTCTCTCCCTCTCACCATTCCTGCCTTCACCACCAACTCCCTACCTTTATCCGTTCCAGAAGTCTTGAATTGCGTGTCTGCCTCAGAGATTGTTTGTGTATCTGAAACCGTTGTGCTGTGGAGGGAAGAGGAAGGATGGGGAGGCGAGGAGTGGGGGGGGGACGGGGTAGAGAGATTGCAGAAGACTGGAACCACATAACAGGCCTATCCACACAGAGGCTCAAAACCGAGTAAGCGTTTTCGGTCGGAACATCCAGCCTCTCCATCGCCCCATCTCCCTCCTTCCTTTATCTGCTCCTTCCTTCCTCAAGCTACATCACACCCCCTCTCTTCCACCACACTTTTCAACTTATCCTTTCACCTGCCTACATTCTCCCTCGCCCTCTTCGCTACAGCCCTTTCCCTCACTCCCCACCCCCAAGCCTCCTTCTCTCCCGTTCCCTCCGGGTTCCACACTTCCCACTCTCACCATTCCTTCTCTATCTCCTTCTCTCTCTCTCTCTCTCTCTCTCTCTCCCTCTCTGTCTCAACATTCCTCCCTTCCCCACCACCTCCCTACCTCTAGTCATTCCAGAAGTCCTGAATTGCGTGTCTGCCTCAGAGTTTGGGTGTGTGTTTTCTGAGGACATTCGCGGTGCGGAGGGAGCAAGAAGCAAGGGGAGGCGGGGACTGGGCTGAGACGAGGTGGAGAGATTGCACACGACAGGAACCACCTGATAGGCCTATCCACACAGAACTGTGGAAAGGATCAGAACCGAAGGACCGATAGTCGGTGGGCAGGGATTAAAACCAGCCGTCAACTGTTCCGCATCCTCTTCATAAATCCCGGTGAACACAGAGAGGGAGATTACTGGTGGAAAGGCTTGGGTTGGGGTCAGAGATGGAGAGTTACAAGCAAACAGAGAGTTGTGCCGTGGAGGTTTAGGAATGAGGGAGGAGTGTGCAGTGAAGCAAAGAGGTGACTGAGTTGGGAGGAGTTTAGGGGAGGGAGGGTGTTGCGGAGACGGGGAGTATTGTGAGGTAGGAAGGGGTTGTCGGTGACGGGAAGTCGGTGTAGGGGATTGTGGAGTGGATGTATACGGCAGAGGAATCAGGAGATCATGGGGATTGTCAGCGGTGAAAGGGAGGGGTGGGTTGACTAGACACCCCATCTTCTGTGATCACTGTTTTGGGCAAAACTTCAAAAATCCTTCAAGGGCCAGTCCTCGATGATGAACCTGGTAGGGATCTGCAGACCCGTGCCCAGCAACAGACCGGATCTAAAGGGAGTGAAAATTAAAATATCTTTTGTACAAAAGGGATTTGGGAGGCATTGTGCAGAGGTCCTTTAGGGTGAACTTTCAGATCGAGTTGGTGGTGAAGAAGGCAAATTTGATGTTAGCATTTATTTCGTGTGGTCGAGAATATGTAAATAAGGATGTACTGTTGAGACGTTATAAGTTACTGGTGAGGCCTCATTCGGAGCATTGTGGGCAGTTTCTGTCCCCTTGTCCAGGACATTGCATTGAATTGCCCCCCCTCTATTCTGAGGCTCTATCCTCTGGTCTTTGACCCTCCCCGTACAGGGCAAATCCTACCCACATCCACTGTAGCAAGGCCTTTCACCATTCGTGTGGTTTAACGGAGTTCACCCCTCATTCTTCTGAATGACTTTGAATACCGGCCCAGAGTCACCATATGCTCTTCATAAGACAAGCCTTTTTTTTACCAGAATAATTTTCGTCAACTTCATTTAAATCCTCTCCAGTATCCGCGCCGCCTTTGTAAGATAAGCGGCCCAGAACTTCCTGAAAATGCAAATCAGCCTTTCGGGAATCGTGCACCAGGGCTCCTAAGTCCCTGTCAGTGTCAGTCTCAGCAACGCTTCCATTTCTTCCATCAAAGTGCGTGGTCTTTCGATTCCCGACTCTGTATTCTTCCGCCGTTCCTTTGCACATTCTCCAGGTATGGTCAAGTCCTTCTCTGCCCTCTCCACTTCCTCAAAACTGTCTTCCACTCCACCTATCTTCATATCTCTTGCAAACGTTGTCAAAAGGTTACCAATTATATTCCGAAATGCTTGAGATATTATGTTCAACTTATCGGTCCAAACATAGACCCCTGAGGAACACGATCTGTCACCTGCATCCAACAAAATAAAAGAATCATCCTTTCTTCCCACTCTTTATCCATGCCTATTCCATTCCTGCCAATCAGTCACTGCTTTTTCCATTCTAGCATATTTCCTGCAATACCATGAGCTCGTAGCTTGTTAAGCAGCCTCGTGTGTAGCCTTCTGACAAATGAAAAAACATGATATCAACCGATTCTCCTTTGCCGATCTGCGTACCATTTTATCAAAACATGTTAACAGATTAGTCAGGCAAGATTTTCCCTCAAAGCAACTTTGGGCTATTTTATCGTGGACCTTCACATATGCCCTGAAACCTCCTCCTTACTAATTTACTCCACTATCTTCCCAGCCAGTGACTAGAGTTTCCTTTCGCTGTCTTTCTCCGTTCTTGAAGAAAGGAGTGTCATTTACAATTTTATTCTGCTGGAAACATTCCACAAACTAGTGATTCTTGAAGGATAATTACCATTCCAGAATCTAATGATTATTGAAAGATCATTACTAATGCCTCCACGATCTCTTCTGCCACCTCTTTCAGAGCCCAAGCGTGTAGACCATCAAGTCCAGCTGGCTCATCTACCTTCAGACCTTTCAGTATCGCAAGAACCTTCTGTCCAGTGATGGTAACTTCTCACACTTCCGAAACCCTGACAACCTGTAACTTCCATCCTACTGGTCGTGTCTGCCACAGTGAAGACTAGTGCAAAATACTTATTCATTTGATCTGTCAGTTCTTTTCATCCTGCTGGTCGTGTCTTCCACATTGAAGACTAGTGTTAAACAATTATTCATTTGATCTGTCATTTCTTTCTCCCCATTTCTAAATGTCGAGCATCATTTTTCAGCAGTCCTATATCCACTGTCGCATCTCTTTCAGCTTCACCTATCTGAAAGAACTTCAGACATCTTGTTTAATACCATTATTAGTTTAATTTCATATTCCATCTTTACCTCCTTAGCTACTTTTTAAATTGACACAGGTTTGTTTTAAACACTTTTCATTCGTCCAACTTCCCAATAATCCTTGCTCTTTTATATGCACACTCTTTATTTTTCATGTGGTCTTTGACATCGCCTGTCATCCACGATTGTGGCAGATTTCCTTTAGAACAGATCTTCCTCTTTGGGAATGTACATATCCTGCTTATTCCCATTTGCTTCCAGAAAGTCCAGCCATAGCTGTTCTGCCGTCATCCGTGCCTGGTGTTCTTCACTGTTCAATTCTGGCCAACTCTGCCCTCATGCCTCTGTAATTCCTCCCACCACCCCCCGTGATATTCAAGTCAAGTCGGGAAACTTTTACTGTCATTTGACCATTATTGTTGGTACAGTACATAGTAAAACAATGAGACAACGTGTATCAGGAACATGGTGTTACATGGCACAGTACAAACACTAGACCAGGGGTGGGCAAACATTTTGACTTGTGGGCCTCAAAGGGTTCTAGGATTTGACAGGGGGTGCGGACCTGGAGCAGATGGACGGAGTGTTCTGGTAATACACCTCATAAGAGAAAATAAAACTATCATGGGATATAGAGAAAACATGTGCTTTAATTTCAATTGAAAATGAACAAATGCATTACAACAAAATATCTGTCTTTGAAGTCCCATGGTATTTAGCTATTTATTAAATAAAATACAGCTTTTTAATACTAACAGTTATTAATTTAAAGCACTGAAAATTCTGTTATCCTTCAAGATATTATCATCATCACTCTCCTCCTGCTGTCTTTATTTCAAAAACGGCAGGAGATGCAGGTCTACTTGTCCTGCTCCTTCTTATTCAATTGTCCCCTGTGCCAAAACTCAACAACGACCAGCACAAGGACAGAACAGTGAGAGCGCGCCAGTATGCGGAGCGCGTTATTTGATCTGGAGCGCATTTTTTTTTCTTATTTTGAGAACGTACGTGCACCTGCGCACTACTCATGTCCATCAATTAACAGAAATGACATGTAACATGTAAGGCTCATTGAAAAAAACATTTTCAAATGCATTTTTTACATAAGACAACGAAGAAACTTATTTTTAATTTCAGTGGGAACAGTGTTGTTGGTCTCCCTTTTTAGCCAGCGCATCAAAGTCTGCATTTAGTTTTGTTGTGGCGACTCTCGGGATGGATCTGAGGTGTTGGTCAGTTGACTTGGATCTGTGGCTGGCCTTGTTGATGTTCATGACGCTGAACGCCTGTTCACACAAATAGTTTCGAGCCGAACAGAGAGTAAAGCGGAAATGTGGAGTAATACGCTGCACCTCAACAAAGGTCAATGTGTAGCGGTGTGCTACATGCAGCGCTAAAATTACGACACGGAGTCGGTAACTGCAGTCGAAGAAAAAAACTTTATTCGAAAACCCCAGACTCAATTTTAAGCCTCCCTCAACCTGCCCCCCGTGGCGCAGAGGCTCCAAAGCTCTGTGCTCGCAAATCCCCGCAGGCTATCTCCCTTAGCCGGAACGCTGGCTAATTGTGAGCCGGTTCGGATGTGCCAGGAAATGGGTCGCCACAAATGTATATAGAGTGCGACATCTATTGGGAAAACGCTAGAATTGCGGGGAAAAAACGTTAACAAGGTTTATTAATATAATCTCATCAAGTTCTGCGGGCCGGATTAAAAAGCTTAACGGGCCGCATATGGCCCCCAGGCCGTAGTTTGCCCATGCCTGCACTAGACTGAACTAACTAAAAAAAAAACAACAACAACACGGAGAGAAAAAATAAAACAATTACACTATACTACAGGCCTACCCTGGACTGCATAAGGTGCACAAACAGTGCAAGCATTACAATAAATAATAAACAGGGCTATACGGCAGTAAGGTGACAATCCAGGCTCTGGGTAGTGAGGAGTCTGATAGTCTGTTCGTGAGATCCCGAATGCTTCTGTGTCTTTTCCCAGACGGCAGGAGGGGGATGAGTTTGCATTAGGGGAGCGTGGGGTCCTTCCTTATGCTGTTTGCTTTGCGGATGCAACGTGTAGTGTTAATGTCCGTGATGGTGGGAATAGAGACCCCGATGATCTTCTCAGCTGACCTCACTATCCGCTACAGGTTCCTGCGATCCGAGATGGTGCAATTTCCGAACCAGGCACTGATTCACCTACTCAAGATGCTCTCAATACAACCCCTTTAAATGTGATGAGGATGGGTGTGGAAGATGGATTTTCCTCAGCCTTCGCAGAAAGCAGAGACGCTGCTGGGATTTCCGTGCTATGGAACTGGTTTTGAGGTGAGATTCTTCTGATACATTTAATTTGAGCTTCCTCTTCTCAAATTTAAGGATGAATCTTTTTCATATTTGATAACCCGACGCAGAAGGGTTCTTCTACCTTAAGCTTTCTATTGAGATATGGTTGACTGACCAAATCCAATCCAGAACACCCGATCCCCAGTTGTGCTCAACCACGGGCTGCTCAAAAGAAAAAGCCAAATCGTAGGCACTCTAAAAATACCCCTCCTGCAATACAGCACTAGCCTGATTTCTCCAATCCATCTGTATACTGCAGTAACCCATGACGATTGCAGCATTGCCTTACCCCTGATCCTTACCCCTGTCTGTGTGTCTGAAAACCGTATCGATCAGATGATTTTACCTTGGCACTTCAGTATTGATAACCTCAATAATTCAAAGCCTAGGTCACTGCTGAACGGACTCGGCCCGAAACGTCAACTGTATTCTTTCCCACAGATGCTGCCCGGCCTTCCAGTTCTTCCAGCATTTTGTGTCTGTTGCTTGGATGTCATCTCTTTCTTCAGACTTGATTCCGTTTTTACCAACAGAGCTCAGACGCCCTCTCTGCATTCTCGCCTCTGTCTTCGACTTAATATGTATCCTCGGGCATTAAGTTCCCAGCTATAATCTTTCATCCATGATTCAGTGATGCCCGTAACATCAGACCTGCCAATCAGCAACCGTGCTGAAAGTTCAGATTTGTGTTTTCCTGACATCGCGCGTTCGGATAATACACCTTCAGACCTTTATTCATCTTTTTCGATTTTGTCCACCTATTAATGTGCAACACAGCCGATTGACTGCAAATTTTCCCCGTCATCAACCTCTCCTCAGTATACATTGCTGCTGTTTGTAAACCAGTTACTTCATCGTCAGCAATATTATCGGCCTTTCTGACGATCCTTCAGCATTGAAATGTCTGCCGCTCAGGACACGAGTTGCACTGACCGGAACCATATGATTCCGAATATTGCCGGAGGTCTTCCAACCATCTGCCTCCACAAATTCTCCATGAACTGTTCTGGAAATCTGACTCCCACCCGTCCGCAACAGCTTCGAAACTATAGCAAGGGTTTTCGATGGGGTGCAGTTTGTTAGGTGTGTTCAGGAAGGTTTCGTGACACAATAGGTAGATAAGCCTACAAGAGGAGAGGTTGTACTTGATTCAGAATTGGGAAAAGAACCTGGTCAGGTGTCAGATCTCTTAGTGGGAGAGCGTTTTCAAGATAGTGATGATAAATCTATCACCTTTACAATTGTTATGGAGAGAGCTAGGAACTGAGAAGTCGGAAAAGCGTTTAACCGGAGTAAGTTGAATGATGAGGCTATCGGGCAGGAAACCGGAAGCTTGAATTGGAAACAGATCTCCTCAGGGACAATTATGGAAGAAATGTGGCAAATGTTGAAGAGATATTCGTTTGGAGTTCTACTTAGCCGCGTTCCAATGAGACAGGCAAATAAGACAGGGCAGGGCACAGCAACTGTGTTGTGCGAAGGCTGTAATAACTCTAGTCAAGAAGAAAAGAAAAGCTTACAAAAGTTTCAAAGACCTAACTAATATTGCAGATCTCGAAGATTACAAGGCTAACAGGAAGGAGCTTAAAAAGAAAATTATCAGAGCAAAAATGGGCCATGAGAAGTCATTGGCGGGCAGGATTAAAGAAAACACCAAGGTATTGTACAATTATATGAAGAGGAAGCGGATAAGACGTGAAAGAATAGGATCTATCAAGTGTGACAGTGGGAAAGTGTGCATGGAACCGGAGGAAATAGCAGATGTACTTTCTGAATACTTTACTTCAGTATTCACTATGGAAAAGGATCTTGGTGATTGTAGTGATGACTTGCATCAGAACGGAAAGCTTGAACATGTAGATATTAAGAAAGAGGATTGCTGGAGCTTTAGTCAAGCATCAATTTGGAAAAGTCGCCGGGACAGGATGAGAAGTACCCAAGGCTATTGTGGAAGGCGAGGGAGGAGATTGCTGAGTCTCTGGCGATGATACTTGCATCATCAATTCGGACGGGAGAGGTTCCGTAGGATTTGAGTTATTGTTGTTTTTCCTTTATTCAGGAAAGGTAGTAGAGATTGCCCAGGAAATTATAAACCAGAGAGCCTTGCTTCAGTGATTGGTAAGTTGTTGGAGAAGATCCTGAGAGACAGAATTTATGAACATTGGGAGAGGTACAATATGATTGAGAATGGTCAGTATGGGTTTGCCAAGTACATGTCCTGCCTTACAAGCCTGATTGAATTTCATGAGGATGTGACTAAACAGATTGATAAAGGAAGAGTAGTGGATGTAGTCTATATGGATTTTAGCAAGGCATTTGATAAGATGCCCCATACAAAGCTTATTGAGAAGGGAAGGAAGGATGTGATCGAAGGGAACATTGTTTTGTGTATCCAGAACTGTCTTGCCTACAGAAGGGAAAGACTGGTTGTAGACGGTCATATTCTGCATAGAGGACGTACACCAGTGGTGTAACTCAGGGATCTGTTCTGGGACACTTACTGTTCGTGATTTTTATAACTTTTATAACTGACCTGGTTGAGGTAGTGGAGGGATGGGTTAGTAAGTTTGCTGATGACACAAAGGATGGTGGTGTTGTGGACAGTGTAGCGTGTTGTCAGAGTTTACAGCGGGACATTGAGCTAATGCAAAATTGGCCTGAGAAGTGGCAAATGGAGTCCAGCCCAGATGAGTGTGAAGTGGTTTATTTTGGTAGATCAAAAATTATGGCGGAATATGATATTACTGTATAGTATTGTAGTTCATAGTATTATAGATAGTGATAATCCGCATTAATATAGTATTATTCAGTGTGGACTATCAGAGAGATCTTGCGGTCCCAGTCCATAGGTCGCTCAAAACAGCTGGGCAGTTTGTCTCTGTGTTTAAGAAGGCGGATGCTGTATTGGTCTTCATCAATCGTGGAGTTGTATTTAGGAGCTCAGAGGTAATGTTGCAGCTAAACGGGACCCTGGCCAGACCCCACTTGGAGTACCGAGCTCAGTTCTGGTCGCCTCATTACAGGATAAACGTGGAAGCCATGAAAGGGTACAGAGGAGGATAACAAAGATGTTGCTAGGATTGGGGGGAATGTCCCATGAGAATAGTTTGAGTGACGGAGGGCGAGAGCTGACCTGACCGATGTGTATAAGATGATGAGAGAAATTTATCGTGTGGATAATCAGAGTTGTTTTTCCCCAAGGCTGAAATGTTTGACACAAGAGGACACGGGTTTAAGCTGCTACGGAGAAGGTACAGAGCAGATGTCAGGAGTACTTGTTTTACTCAGAGTGGTGCATGCGTGGAATGGGCTGCCGGCAGCAGTGGTGGAAGCTGATACGATAGAGTCTTTTATCAGACTTTTGGATAGGTACGTGGAGCTTAGTAAAATAGAGCGCTATGCGTAAGCCTAGAAATTTGGCAGGTAGGGACATGTCCGGCACAACTTTGTGGGCCGAAGTGCCTGTATTCTTTTGTAGGTTTTCTATGTTTCTAAGTCAGATCGTGTTCGGCTTGGCCACCGATGGCATGGCTAGGGCGAATGACGAGGCAGTAGGATGAGTTAGGTTAAAGGGCAAGATGTCCAGAGTAGTGATCTCAGTTTTGAATTCCGAGCCACGTGCTAGTCAGGCAAGAACCTATCATTGTCATTGATACCCACAAGGAACAAGATTTCACTTGCTCTGCACTGGGCCTTGGACCATCAGGACATTAACAATAGTTACGTCACGCTGCGGTTTATTGACAGCAGCTCAGCGTTCAGCACTGTCATTTCTTCAGTTCTAGCAACAAGCTCCAAATCATGCAAAACAACGTTTGACTTCCTCATTCGGACACCACAGTCCGTGCAGATCAGTCATAACATTTCCGATCTGGTGGCAGTGTTGCACATCTTATACAGATTAGAAAAATCTTCTAAGTACTAGTATCCCAACCAGTGCCTGGAAATGTTCATGCAATTTGCCGGAAAAAAAATAAATAAAAGACTAGTCTATTTTCTTAAACAAAATCAAGAATCTGGGGCGCAATGGGATTTGGAGTCCTGTTGCATTATTCCTTCACATTTAATTTACAAGTGTCGTCAGTGGTGAGGAAGACAAATGCAATGTTCGTATTCATTTCCAGATGTCTAGCATATAAGAGTAAAGATTTACTTTTTAGGCTTTGCAAGGCACTGGGGAGGTCTCATTTGTAGTATTATGAGCAATGTTGGTTCCCTTAGATAAAAATGAAATCGCTGACATTGGAAATCATGCGACCAGAAGACATATACCAGGTATTAGACCATTCAGCCCATCGAAACTGCTTTGCAATTCCCATCATGGCTGATTCCGCATCGCACTCAGCTCCAGACACCTGCTTTGTGTAAGGAAACTGTCAAAACTGTCCCCATAGATATAATGACGGTCTTGTTTTCCACCATGGTTTGTGGCAGAACATTCCGCATATTCGCTTCTGTGCAGCAGCAAGCACTGCTCTTTGCTTCTGTTCTAACTGATCACCTGGCAATTCTGAGTGTGTGCCCTCCAGTTGTAGATATCACCACCAGAGGAAACATCCTCTCCACATCAACCAAATCTAGTGCTTTCAACTTTCGGTAGTTTCAACAAGATTATCACGCATTATTCCGAATTCAAGTGACTTCAGGCACAAAGCTGCCGAAAGCTCCTCACATGTTAACCCCTTCATTTCCAGAATTCTATTCATAATCCTCGGCTGGACTCTCTGCAGTGACAACACATCCTTTCTCAGATATGGAGACAAATCTTTTGCCAGCATTCCAAGTGCGGCCTTGTTGTTGCTTAAAAAGCCTCCCGCTAATCCTTTTTTTTTACGTATTCGTTTCCCCTTGAAATAAATGCCAACATTGCATTTGCCTTCTTATCCCAGACTCAACCAGTACCTCTGCACCGATGATGTTTGAAACCTCCACATTGAAATAATTCCCCTAAAGTCCTTTTACCAAAAGGCATTATTATGCATTCCCGAACGCTGCATTCCGTATGCCACCTTCTTGCTGTTTTCCCCATTTGTCTCAGTCCTTCTGCAATCGCTTTGCCTCCTCAGTACTACCTGCCCCTCCACCTATCTTTGTATAATCCACAAACCTTTCCTCAAAACCATTCAAATTATTATCCAAACAGTTGACAAACAACGTGAAAATAGTGGGCTGATTACTGACAGCTGAGGAACACCACCAGACACGGTCGGTCAACCAGAAAAGGCCCCTGTTATTGCCTCTGGCAGCCTTCCGCCTCTCAGACATTCCACTAAACATGGCAATATCTCTCCCGTAACGCCTTAGGATTTTGTCTTGTTAAGGAGCCTCATTTGTGGCACCTTATCAAATTCCTTCTGAAAATTCTAATAAATGGCATCCATTGCCTATCCTTTCTCCACTCTGTTTATTACTTCCTCTAGTAACTCTAGTAGATTTGTCTGGCAAGATTTCCCTCAGAAGAACCCATGCTGACTTTTACTTATTTCATCATTCCTCTCCAGGCACCCCGAAAGCTCATCCTTAAAAATAGACTCCGACACTTTCTCAACAACTGAGGATGGGCTGACTGGCCAATTTGTTTCAGTTCTTTAGCCTTCTTTCCTTCTCAAAGACTGGAGGGATTTCTGCAAACTTCTAGCCCTGCGGGAATTAGGGGATTTCGAAGATTGTGACGAATGCAGCCGTTTTCCTTTGACAACTTCTCTCAGGACTCAGAGATGTGGGTTGTCTGTTCCAGGCGACTTATCCACGTGAGACCTTTGAGTTTTAGTCACCTTGCACATTGCCCTTTGTACCCGCAATAACAACTCACGCCTGCTCCCTGACGCTTACTGGTCTCTGGCACACTGTTAGTATCCTTCACTGTGAAGACATATGCAAAGTACAAATTACGCTCATCTGCCATTTTTGACACCCATTAATACTTCACCAGCATTATTTTCCTGTGGCTCAAAATCAACTCTCACCTACCTATTAGCCATAGTATAAATGAAAAAAAATCATAGTATCCTGATTAGTATTATTGGATACTTTGTCATTATATTCCACATTTATTTCCTTTTTATAGCCTTTTTCGTTCTTTTATTGGATTTTAAAACCTTTCAAATCATCCATCTTCCCACTCACTTTGGCCACCTTATATGTTCTTTCCAGGGCTTAACTGCAGTCCTTAACGCTATTCGTCAGCCACGGTTGCCTACCGTTGCCATTTGAGAATAGCTTATTCTGTGGGACATATGCAAACTGCGCATTATGTACAATTAGCAGAAACTTCAGCCATCTCTTCTCTGCAGGCATCCCAGCCATTATCCCCATTCGTTTGTGATACTGATACATGTGAATTATGCTTCTCCCTCAGAAAATTCAGAAGGAATTTAATCACACCTCTTCAGTAAACAGACTTCTGGCTTTGGTCCGCATCACTTACGAATGCTGAGGACTCGATGAGAGATAACCCGGACCCTGGCGCGCGGGAAGCAACACACCATCCAGGAGTCGCATTCTGGCACAGCGAACCTCCTGTCTGTTCCACTAACTAACGAATCTCCGGTCACCACAGCTTGTCCCTTCTTCCCCACCCCTTCCGAGTCAAGAGGCAGACTTACTGCCGAACAGCCAACCACTGGGACATCGCTCTCTCAGGTCGACCGCCACAACGATCTTTCCAGTCACTGTTCTTCCGCTCTGGCTCCAATCCCTCTGGAACCGGTTGGCACCCATGAGTGTGAAATGTGTAAACTTTCTGGTTATTGACTGAGTAGCACGTGACTTGGGTTTCATCACTACCTTTAAAGTCCTACCCTTTCATCTAACTCCCTGTACCATCTCGCCTCTCGTCCCACCGATTCCATGGGTAGTCAAATGCAACATGATATGACATGCTCCCCACTGGGCGTTGGACCATCTGGACAATTGCAATACCTACGTCAGGATGTGGTTTAATGACAACAGCTCAGAGTTCAGCGCAAACATTTCCTCAGTTCTTATCAACGAGTTCCAGATCCAGGACAGAGCATCTCCCTCTGCAACAGGATGTTTGACTTCCTCATGGGGAACCATAGTCAGTGCAGCTCGGTCATAACATTTCCGATCAACTAATTATGTTGAAGTCACAGAGAAGCTGCATAGGAGTTTTTATAACCGAACAAAAATAAAGGAGGAGATTTAATAACCTAATAATCATGCAACAATTACGGCACGGAAACAGGCCATCGCCGCCTTTCTAGTCCGTGCCGAACGCTTACTGTCACCTAGACCCATCTACCTAAACCCGGCCCATAAGCTTCCATTCCATTCCTGTCCATTTACCCATCCATTTGTTTCATGACGAAATCTAACTTGCCTAAATCTCTCTACAAGCTTTGAAAACCGACTTCACTATACACAGCGCCACCTGTCTTAATATCATCTGCATATTTACTAATCCAATTTATCAACCCATCATCCAGATCATTAATGTACATGACAAACAACAATGGTCAATTACAGATCCCTGAGGCACACAACTAGACACCGGCCTCCAACCGGACAAACAGTTATCCACCATTACACTCTGGCATCTCCCATCCAGACACTGTTGTATCCATTTACTAATTCAATGTTAATACCTAACGATTGAACCTTCCTAAATTAGCTTCCGTGTGGACCGTGTCAGAGGCCTTAATGAAGTCCATATAGACAACATCCACAGCTTAACACACGTCAACTTTTCCTTGTAAGCTCTTCAAAAAATTCAGTAGGTTTTGTCAAACTTACCGTTCCGCACAAAACCATTTTGACTATTCCTAAACAGATCCTGTCCATTCAGATAATTATATATGTCACCTCTAAGGATGCTTTCCACTATGTTACCCACCACTGACGTCAAATTTACAGGCCGATAATTGTTAGGTTTACTCTGAGAATTCTTATTAAACAATGGAACCAGATGAGCAATTCGCCAATCCTACGACACCATCCCCTTTTCTAATGACATTTGAAATGTTCCTGTTAGTGCCCCTGCAGAGACACCGGCAGTAAACCTACATAAGTCTCCGTTCATTCCCACTCTTTGCCTCTACCCACGGAAACACCACTTCATCCATTATCCTCCGCAGATTAATGCCTTCAGTCCTGTGTTGATCCTTTTCGATGGTGTTGACAATTTACCATGCATCTCAGACGATTGGCTGCAATGTTTCCCCCTCAACAGCGTCTCATTTGTACAAATTGCCTCGGTTTGTAAAACCAGTTACCTCATCGTCAGCACTGTTTTCAGTCAACGCCGATCCTTCCACTTTGAAATCTGTGCAGCCCGGGACAATATTTGCACTGATCTCAAGCATCTGATTACTACCTCCGTGTGAGTTCTTATCACCATCCGTCTCCAATAACTGTTCTGGCACTCTGGACCCATCCCTCTGGAACTAGTTGACACCCATGAGTGTAAACTGTACAATCTCACTGGCTCTGGCCCGGAGAGCATGGTGCTCGGGTTTCAATACTGAGATCACTACCCTGGAGATCCTGCCCTTTAACCCTTATCCCTCTAGTCAATCATCCTAGCCATGCCATTGTTAGCCAAGTGGAACACGATCTGACTTGCTTTCCATTGGGCCTTGGACAATCTGGACATTTGCAACACCCACATCGTGCTGCTGTTTATTGAGAACAGCTCAGAGTTCAGCACAATCATTTCCTCAGCTCTTATCAACAATCTCCACATCCGGGGCAGTGCATCTCCCTCTGCAGCAGAATGTTTGACTTCCCCATTGGGAAACCACAGTCATTGTAGCTCGGTCACAACATTTCCGATCAACAAACAGCACAATAGAGGCCCATCGGCCCCCAAAGCATTATCGAAAATGCTCTTATCTTGGAAATCACCAATGGTAACCCATAACACTATATTTTCGAGGCTCCATGCCCCTGTCCAGGAGTCTCTTAGGAGGCCCTGTCGTATCCGCCACAGCCACTGGCGCTGGCAGCCAATTCCAAGCACTCTGCGTAAACAAAAAAAAACCCTGACAACTCCTCTGTAACTGCTTCCATTCACATTAAAACAGCGCCCCCTCGTGCTAGCTATAGTTTCTTGTGTCCTGCACCGTGCGTGTAACTACCTCTCTGTACGTTCAATCTATCACCCGGAAAGCCTCCTGAATTATTTGAAAATTTCCTGGAAGTCAGCATCTGTGCACGTTGACCCCGTTGACCTTGTCTCTCTCCACAAGAGGTCTGCAGTGTCTTGACTCTCCTGCTTCCAAGTGGCCTCGGACCGTCTGGGGAATTGGAATATCTCCATCAGGCTGCAGTTTATCGACAACAGCTCAGTGTTCAGCACAATCACTTCCTCAGTTATAGTCAACAAGCTTCAAATCCCGGGTCAGTGTATCTCCCTGTGCTAAAGAATGTTTGACTTCCTCATCGGGAAACCACAGTCATTGCAGATCGGTCACACCATTTCCCATCCACAGGCAGGGTTCAAGTAGCAGAGGGGCTACAAAACTGCTGAGACAGATTGTGGAAATGGGCAAAGCGATGACTGATGGAATAGAGTGCTATGGTCTTGCGATTCGATAGAATACATAGATGTGCAGACTATTTTCGAAATGGAGAAAAAATTCAACAATCTACGGCCGAAAGGGATTTGAGAGTCCTTGTGTAGTATTTCCTGTAGTTTAATTCATTGATGGAGTCGGCGGAGAGGTAGGCAAATACAACAGTCGCATTGCATTCCAGCAGGCTAAGATATCAAGACGATTATTTAATTTTAAGGCATTTTTCGGAGGCCTAATCTGGGGTATTATGGACATATTTTTGGACCTTATGTAGGGGAGGATGTGTTAACGTTGTGAACGGTGAAATGGAGTTTCGCGCAAATGATTCCAGGATTCAGGAGCTTTTGTTGAATCTGGGCCTGTACTTTCTGGGATTCAGATGAATGAGTAGTGACGTCATCGACACCCATCAAATGTTGTAATTCCTCGTTCGAATGAATGGGGAGAGAGATGGTGGGGTCGGGACAAAAGCCTGCGGGGAAAGCCTCAGCATGCAGGGATGAGAATTAAGAAAGTATGTTCGGAGCGATTTCCTCTGCCATGAGGGGTGATTGGAGGAATTCCTTGCGGCAGGCGGCGGTGGCAACCAAGTCAATATGTATATGCAACACATCGGTAGATCGAGGTAAACGCTTCTGCTGAGGGAATTAAGCAGCGACGGACTTTTTAAGAAAAAACTAAAACAAAAAGGAGGTAATCTCCTGGTTACAGCCTCAGCCATGTGGAATTGGCTTAATGTAAAGAATATTAGCGAGTTACAGGCGTGGCTCAATGATTGGTGTGGGAAAAGTGGGTTTGAATTCATGAGAAATTGGCAACAGTATTTGGGAAGGAGGGCGCTGTTCCAACGCGACGGGCGACACCTGAGCCGTGATGGGACCTGGATTCCAGATAGCCACATAACGCGGGGATGTGTGCAATATATTGGCGGAGTAAGGATAAAGTAAAAGAGAAAAGTGTGGATGAAGTTAAAGTAACATCAGTAGATAAAAAAGAGGAAAGTAAGAGTGGAGTGAAGTGAAACGAAGAAACTTCAAGTGTAAGGAGAGAAAGCTGACATGATTTTAAAAGCACAATGAGTGTAAAAGCACTTTATCTGAAAGTCCGTAGTTTTCCAAATAAGGTCAGTGAAATTGTGGCACAAATCAGTACAAAGGGAAATGATTTAGTGGTCATTATAGAGACGTGGTTGCAAAGTGGAGAGGATTGGGAATTCAATATCCAAGGATATCAGGGAATACGAAAGGATGAGCAGGAATGTCAAGGAGGTGGGGTAGCGCTCTTGATTGAGGCTGAGGTCAGGGCGATAGTGGGGGACGATATGGGATCTATGGAGCAGAATTTTGAATCCATCTGGGTGGAGATAACATTCACTCAAACCTCCCTTCCATCTGGGACATGTTGAAGAAGGAATGACTCGGGAAGACCGCATCCATCATCAAGGACCCTCTCCAGCCGGGAAATGCCCTGTGCTCATCGGTACCATCGGGGACGGGGTACATGAGCCTGTAAACTCAACAATGTAAAAGCCAACCCGTCCTCCATCAGATTGCGAACGTTCCCTGAACACTTAAACACTCCGTCTGTATTCACCTCTTTTGCAGTATTTATTAATACTCCCAATTTACGTTAATTTGACGTTAATTTGAAGCGTGCTGAGTTCATGTTGGAGTTGTACAAGGCGTCGGTGAGGCCGCGTTTGGAGGGCGATGTTCGGTTCCTGTCGCCCTCGTGTAGCAATGATGCCATTGAGCTGGAAAGAGTGCGGAGGGAGATTTCCGAGGATGTTCCCGGGACTAGAGGGTCTGAGATACGGACTGAAGGCAAGAAGCATGGGACTTTGTTCCTGGGAGCGTGGGTATGAAGCCAGGAAATGCACAGATATCTGCACTGTCTGCTTCCCCTGCGTTGGGAAATTGAGAGACAGAGAGACAGAGTGCACAGAATCGAGGTAACAGTTTGTGGAGAGAACGGAAAGAGGAGAGGCAGAGAATGGGGTCGGAGGGGGAGAGTGCCAGTGCAGAAGCGGAATGAGTTGTGGAGAAGGGCAAAGAGAGGAGTAGAAAGGGGGTGTAAATGGGGGGAGCGTGAGAGTAATGGGGCAGAATTGGGATGCGAGTAGAGGAGCGGACTGGGGTAGAAAGGAAGGGAAGAGAGGGTGGAAAGGAGTAAAATGATGGAGGTTTGAGAGTGGGGTAGAAGTGGAGAGAATGGGGAGAAGTGGGGTTGAATAGGGAGAAGGGGGACGCATTCATTTGAATTCAATCCTCCCCACGGGGTGTTGACAGAGACCTCGGATCTCTGCAGGAATATCCGAATTCACGCAGATGAATCCGTGTTTACTTTTGCAATTGGTGCTCCAGTCCGTATTGCATTTACTGCAGTTGGACCATCCATAGGACTTATAGAGAAGATTCCACCTTCCTGTCAAAGAGGGTTAGACACTTTCAACAGAGAAAAAGCAAATCCAGCAGGCAACCGGAGATCGTGGACAAAAAAAATAAAAAAAAATCCGCTAATTAGCGCTCGGACACCAGCCCCGGATCCATGGTGGTTCGAATCCCAGGACACAGTACAGTACCGTCTCCTACAGTACCGACTCAGTTCCCAATTTAATCCCACTGCACCACCCTCTCCCGACAACCCTGGGTCAGTCAGCAGACTAATCCCACTGAGCCACTCTCTCCCTACGGCCTCGTGTCCCTCCCACACCAGGGAACTTTAACAGTCCAAGCCTCACCCGTTTCTGCATTTTCCAATCCAGTTAGTTCTGTATCCATTGTCGATAGAGGTGGAAACAAATTCCTCTGAAATTACATCCCTTCGATTAATGTGAATTCAACGTCCTTGGTCTAATGATTCACTGCTAATGTAATGGTTTCTCTGTAGCAGCAGTGTGTTTGTGTTATGACGAGAGATACCGGGGGTTTTGGAATGTGTGGCGTCCCCTGATGGGGGGGGGGTGTTTCCTGTGAGCCCGAGAGCGAGGGACTCGCGGGCTTTTCTTCGGCAGAAGATGTAGGGAGAAGTTGTCAGAACGGGGAAATCGTAGCCTGCAGGTCTTGGAATGGGGTTGGGAGTCGACCACGCCCGGGGGAAATCGATGGAGAACGGATAAACGGTAAAACAGTGAGCTCCAAGGAGCGCATTAGACTGTTCCTTTAAAATGGGCCTTTTTTCTCTTTGTTTTCTGTACCAACCCTCTAGTCAAATGAAGAATCATAAAGCCCAGTCGTTTAATTGCAAATGGTGAACTGCTGGTTATTTCGTGGGATTGATTTGTAACTGGGCAACACATCCACAGAAACGAAATTTCTCAGTTTGACCGGAACGGAGGCAGTGACGCCCCCCACCCCCACCCCCGACACCCAGAGTAACGCTGGTCTAACCTGAGGGTCACATTTATCCTCCCTCCATACCTGACCACGTGAAAATGTGACGAGATGGCACAGAGATGGAATCACCCAGTGTCTGATCGAAGGAGTGTCTAAAGGGACTGCGTGGAGGAAGATTCGCCCAGCGTCTAATCGATGGAGTGTCTGAAGGGACGGCGTGGAGGGACTTCATTCGTTCAGACTAAGATAAAAACTTGTATAGCTGTACCGTTGAGAGCATCCTCACCGGCTGCATCACTCACCGGTATGGAGGAGCTACACTCAGCAATTTAGGAACAGCTTCTTCCCCTCGGCCATCCGATTCCTGAATGGACTCTGAAGCTTTGGACACCACCTCACTTATTTGTAATGGAGACCATTTCTGTTTTTATTTACATTTTAAATAATCAATTCAATATACGTGTTTGAATTACTTGTTTACTTTTATTATGCTTTCTTTTATTATGCTTTCTTTTATTTATTATTATTTTCTGTCTCTCTGTTATGTATTGCATTGAATTGCTGATGCTATGTTAACAAATTTCACGTCACATGCCAGTGATAATAAACCGGGTTCAGATTGTGGAGTTTCACTCTATGTCTATCCCCGGGTGGCTGTGATGGGACGGTGTGGAATGTTTCGATCTATCTTAGACCCCCGGAATCACTTTCCTCTTCCTCTTTTGAATTTATTTCGAGGAGCCTTGCATTAAAGTTTGAACAATGTTCCCTCGCTCCATCGTAAGTTTTCTCCAAGGAGGATATGAAATAACACCGATTTTCGTTATTGATCCAGTTCTGAGGACGCGGCTGCACTACAAATTAGGAACAAAAGACAGTAAATCGCACTTCCATTGCACCGACTGTGATCAGAAAATGTCAAACACCCTCAACAAAGTCCGATCCCGTATTCAGACAGCAGGTGTCGCTGCTTTCACACCGTCTCATCAACTACTCCTCCGGCCAGACATGGACTGAACCTCCTTCTGCACCTTCCCACCATCACACACTCGCGGGGTCAGACACAGAGTGAAACTCTCTCTCTCTCTCTCTCTCTCTCTCTCTCTCTCTCTCTCTCTCTCTCTCTCTCTCTCTCTCTCTCTCTCTCTCTCTCTCTCTCTCTCTCTCTCTCTCTCTCTCTCTCTCTCTCTCTCTCTCTCTCTCTCTCTCTCTCACTCTCCCATGACACACGCGGAGGACCAAAAACAGTGTGCACCGTCCGCACCGTCTCATCACACTCTCGCGGGATTCACAGAGTGAATCTCCCGCCAGAGGAAGAAAGAAGCTCTTGTCTCACGTTCCCAACATAGGCTTCCGGTGTCAAACATAGAGTGATGCTCCTTCCCCAGTGTCCCACCACACACGACCCTAACCCTAATCCGCACTATCACACACTCCTTGTGTCCGACATGGAGTGAAGCTCCCTGCACACTCTCCCATCACACGGTCACATCTCCCTCCACGCTACCCTAATACTACCTCCCATGGTCAGATAGGAAATGAAACATTCTCTGCTTCATCCCGCCGCCTACTCCCGTGGTCAACCATAGTATGATGCTCCTTCCACCCGGAGACATCACAGGGGTCAGTAAACCAGAGAAGTTCACTCCGCACCGTCCTATCATAGAGATATCTGACACAGAGTGGAACACCATCCAGACACACGTCACTGATACCGGTGTCAGGCAAACACATAACAACCGCCGACTCCCCCCGCACGAAAGGCATTTACCCACCCCACATCCCATAGTGGCTTCTCATCACACGCAACTGGGTCGAACACAGAGTTCCATCAAACACACACGGGGTGAGTTCAGAGCTTTAAGTTCCCTGCACGTCATCCGCCCGCACACTCCTGGAGTGAGAAACATCGTTTTTCTACCTCTGCAAAGCCTCGTCAAGCACTACCTGGATCAGACATAGAGTGAATATCTTTCGCCATGGCCTCATCACACTTTCCAGCGTTCAGACGTGTTGAGAAATTTCCTGCACGACGTCCAGTCACACTTCAGGGTCAGTTTATCCGTGTTACTCCATAGAACCATAGAACTATAGAACATTACAGCGCAGTAGAGGCCCTTCAGCCCTCCACGTTGTGCTGACCCATATAATCCTTAAAAAAATATTAAACCCGCACTATTCCATAACCCTATATTTTTCTTTCATTCATGTGCCTCACCAGGAGGGTCTTAAATACCACTAATGTTTCAGCCTCCACCACCATTTCTGGCAAGTCATTGCAGGCACTCACAACCCTCTGTGAGAAAGACTTACCCCTGATGTCTCCCCTAAACTTCCCTCCCATAATTTTGTACATATGCCCTCTGGTATTTGCTGTTGGTGCGCTGGGAAACAGGTATTGACTATTCAACCTATCTATGCCTCTCAGAATCTTGTAGACCTCTATCAAGTCATCTCTCATTCTTCTACGCTCCAAAGAGAAAAGTCCCAGCTGTGCTAACCTTGCTTCATATGAATTATTCTCCAATCCAGGCAACATCCCAGTAAATCTCTTCTGCACACTGTCTATAGCTTCCACATATTCCCTATAATGAGGTGACCGGAAATGAACACAATACGCTAAGTGCGCTCTCACCAGAGATTTGTAGAGTTGAAACATGACCTCTCTACTCTTGAACACAATACCTGTGTTAATGATGCCTAGAATCCCATAGGCATTCTTAACTACCCTGTCAACCTGTGCAGCGACCTTGATGGATGTATGGATTTAAACCCGAGGTCCCTTTGTTTATCCACACTTTTAAGTAACTGACCATTAATCCTGTACTCAGTCTTCTGGTTTGTCCTTCCAAAATGCATCACCTCACACTTGTCCGGGATGAACTCCATCTGTCATTTTTCTGCCCAACTCTGCAGCCTGTATATATACTCCTGTAACCTTCGACCACATATAGCTCCATCCACAACGTTTCCAACCTTTGTGTCGTGCATAAACTTACTCACCCATCCTTCCACCTCAACATTCAAGTCAGTTATAAAAATCACAAATAGCTGGGGTCCAGGACTCCACGAGTCACTGACCTCCAGGCAGAATACTTTCCTCCCACAACTACACTCTGCTTTCTTCCTTTAAGCCATTTTTTTTTTATCCAACTCCTTCCACACCGTCTTATCACACACTCACCGGGTCAAACACAGAGTGAATCACCCTCCATACCATCTCTTCACACAGTCCAGATGTCAAGCACAGAGAGACGCTTCCTCTCTCCATGCCTGCCCTTTGATGAGGAACTGGAGAAAGAGGGAGATGATGCCTCACCTCTTGTGCCGGTCAACAATTGACAAATTTGAGCCTTGGTTTCGTTGGCAGATCTGTACTTCCTTTTCACCTGAATAACTTGGTTACGAAGTTCAGTGTTTCTTCGTTTAAGAACGGACAGATTAGAGTTGAGCGCAGAAAGATAGTTGAGACAGGTTCCCTGGGTCAGATTCAGGAGGGAATTCTCGGATATTGTGGATTCAAGGGTTGAGTTTAACTCAAGGACTTGTAGTCGACATTGGCGCTGGGTCCTGTTCATCTCGCGATACTCTTCCCGAAGGAGCTGGTAGTTTCGTTCGCACTTGGACTGAAGGGTTGAGTTTAACTCATGGTAGCTTCGGTCAGAGGTAATCTGAGACCGAGGAATCTGTGATACTGTGAGAGATGGTAAAGAAAGTTTAGTGTTTACAGTAACACGCGAGTCAGCGTCACTCTACCGAACGGGTCACAGAGAGTGTTGTGTCAGTGTCACGGTGAAGGGTGTCACAGTGAAGGATGTACTGGTGACACAGTGAGAGGCGTGTCTGTGTCACGCTGAGGGGTATATCAATGTCCCGGTGAAGGGTTTGTTGCTATTACAATGGGGGTCTGCGTCAGTATCGTGCGGGGCATGTTCGAGTTGCTCTGAGGAAGGTGTCGTTGTCACTGTGATAGATGTTCAGGTGCACTGTCGAGAGTAGAGGCTGTTCATAATGACGTGTTTCTCCATGTCACTGCGAGGGAAATCTCAGAGAGAGGGGCGTGTGGGTGTCCCGGTGGGTAGAGTATCTGCGTCATGGTTTGTGATGCGCTGGTCTCACAGAGAGATGTGTGTCTGAGTCACGGTGAGAGACATGTCATTGCTACGGTGGGTGAGACAGTTTCACGCTGAGCCGTGGATCAATGTCACGGGGTGTACAACGTACGTTGTGCATCGGTGTTATGTTGAGGGGTGTTGCTGTCTCGTTGAAGGCTGTTACAGTGACGAGTGAGTCCTTTGTCACGGTACGGAACTGGACGGTTCGGGTTGAGGAGCGTGTTGGTGTCACAGTGAGTGATGCCACAGTGTCACGGTGAAGGGCGTGTCGGTGTCCCTGTGGTGTTTCAAAATAACAATTTATTTACATTCGGATCCCGTTCGGCTCACCATTGGTCGAGAGCCCGGCAACAATCACGATAAGGGCGGACGTAAAGAGGCAGAGTAGGCAGTCCTACGGTTCGATCTATTTTCCATGTTCTCTTTCAGTGTGTGGGTGAATTCAGCCGCGTCCCCCACTGGGACTCCCTTCCACCCACCAGCCGCGGTCTCTCCTTCCACCACGATCATCCCTCCCCCTCTCATTCTCAGTTACATTGAGCCTCATTGCTGAGATTCCAAATCCCTTCACTTGCCAGGGCTAACAAACGTCTCTCTGATTCCTGAGATTTTGTCACCACTCCCGAATGTGATCGATTAAGGTGGTGCTATGGGTGTTTGATTGAGCCCTCAGGGGAGGGTTATCCTGATAAGGTATGCACGGAGAATTGGCCGTACGGATTCAGACTTGCTTTTTCGGTGTCACGGTATGTACGTAACTGTGTCATGGTGGGAGTTATGTCCCTGTACAGGAAGGGTAGTGTCAGTTCCGCGGTGAGGGGTGTGACAGTGTCATGGTGTCACGGAACGGTATGTGTCAGTGTCATGGTGAGGTACACGTTCAGCGGCGAGTCCGGGTCACTGTGAGGTTTACACTCATGTTTTCTTCCACTTTGTTATTTTACGGTCTGACTCCAACCGGAGTCCGTTCACCTCACGTAGATCGACAGCCCGTCCACGGTCAGGAAGAGGACGAACGTAACCAGGCAGAGTAGGCAGATCTTACGGTCCGGTCTATTTCCAATGTTCTCATTCGGCTCCTGTTTATGCGGACCTGTGGAGACGCCTTTCAGAGAAACAGAAGGAGAATTCAGGGGATGGTGAGAGGACGGCGATGGGCGGGAAATTGTGAGAGAATGGGGGAGAGAAAACGAGAAGAGAAAGGGGAGAGGAAATGGCCGCGTGAGACGAGGAAGCGATGTTCTGTGTGAATGGGGAGTGGGATGTGAGAGAGACAGAGAAAGAGTGGGAAAGAGAGAGGGAGTGAGGGGAGAAAAATGTGGGAGAGAGGTGGAACAGTCAATGAAGCGAGAGAGAGGTGCGTGAAAGATTTTAAAGAGAGAGTGTCAAAAGTTTATTATTTTCCCTAGCTGTATTATTGTTCGCCCGCTTTGATCCATTTTCACACATGAGATCAATAACCGTCTTGTGGGGATTAACATGTTGTGGGGATTTTCGTGGACTCCATTGTGTTTCTATGTTTTGGGGTTCTCTGGTTTCGGGCACGTGATGGTTAGCGCAGCGCTTTACAGAACCAGCGACCCGGGTTCAATTCCCGTCGCTGCCTGCAAGGAGTTTCCAATTTCTCCCCACGAGCGTGTGGATTTCCTCCGGGCGCTCTGGTTTCCCCCCGCTGTACAAGGACATACCGGTTGGTCGATTTATTGGTTATTGTAAATTTAACAGTCATTAGGAAAGGAATAAATCGGAGAATTGTTGAGCAGCGCGGCCTGAATGTTCGGAAGACTCTACTCCGAACAGTTTTTCAATGAAAAAATAAATAAAATATATTCTGAGAAAAAAAGATAAACAATGGTGCGAAATGGTATTCATATACACCCGGACCATCCGGTGTTTTTGATGTTTTTGATCTGGATGAAAATAGAGATGGATGGTTGTTAAATTCCAGAAGGCACAAAGATTGGTGGTGTTGTGGACAGTGAGGGAGATCGCCAATAGATTCGGTGGGGTCTGGATCAGTTGCAGATCTGGGTGGGAAATGGCAAACGGAGTTTAGCTCAAGTAAGTGTGAGGTATTTTCCTTTGGGGAGTTAAATGTTAAGGGGTAGGAGACAGTTAACGGCAGAACCCATAACTGACGACAGGAAAAGGGATCCCGGGCTGATCACGTGATAAAATGGAGAGATAAAGTGTTGACTGCAGACGTGCCTTTGACAAAGTCTCTCTCATGGGAGAACCATTTACAAGATTATGATGACTGGGATTCACAGTGAATTGGGAATTAATTTTCCGTACTGGCTTTTCCGCAGAACACAGCGGACGTCCGTGACTGGTGGTGTTAGCCACGGGACCTCTAATGTCTGTGGACAAAACTTGTGAGAATCTGGGCATTTAATAAGTCTTTGTGTGTTTCGAACATCCTGCATCGTAGACCAGCCAGTACAGCAAAGGAACAGGCCCTTCGGCCGGCAATGCTGTCCGGGATGCTTTCCCTCTGGTGTTAGACATTTCACATTTGGGAATAATAGCATATGTAACTCTTATGATCTTGTGTTATCTCTGAGCATTTCGTCTACCAAGGTGCAAAATTTTCTGTTTGTCCGGGTTAACCACCATCGGCCATTCCTCCGTCCCATATCAGACACTGATCCGTGACCTACGAAATTCTTTGCAGGTCCTCTAAGCGATCCTCAACTACCATCAGCCTATCATCTACAAACATACCAAACCACCCATCTACATTTTCATACAAATCATTCATATATATAACCATATAACAATTACAGAAAGGAAATAAGCCATCTCGGCTCTTCTAGTCGGTGCCGAACGCTTACTCTCACTTAGACCTAACGACCGGCACTCAGCGCATAACCCTCCATTCCTTTCCTGTCTACATAACTATCATTTTTTTAGAATGACAGTATCGCACCTGCTTCCACCACTTCTACTGGTAGCTTGTTCCACACAGCTACCGCTCTCTGTGTAAAGAGGTCCCCCCTAAACTTTTGCCCCTTAACTCTCAACTCGAGTCCTCTAGTTTGAATCTCCCCTACTCTCGATGAAAAAAAAACTATCCACATCAACTCTATCTATCCCCCGATAATCTAAAATACCTCTATCGTCCCCCCTCAACCTTCTACGCTCCATTGAATAAAGGCCTAACTTATTCAAACTTTCTTTGTAACTTAGGTGGTGAAACCCAGGTAAAATTCTAGTAAATCTTCTCTGTACTCTCTCTATTTTGTTGACATCTTTCCTATAATTCGGTGACCAGAATTGTACACAATACTCGATATTTGCCCTCAACAATGCCTTGTATAATTTTTTAACATTACATCCCAACTACTATACTGAATGCTCCGATTTATAAAGTCCAGCATACAGAAAGGTTTCTTCACCATCTTATCAACATGAGAAACCACTTTCAGGGAACTTTGCACCATTATTGCAAGATCACTCTGTTCCACTGTGTTCCTCAATGACTTACCATTTATCATGTATGTCCTATTTTCATTAGTCCTACCATAATGTACCACCTCACACTTAACAGTATTAAGCTCCATCTGCCATCTTTTATCCCACTCTTCTAACTTACATAAATCTCTCTGCAGTTTTTGAAAACCTACTTCATTATCCACAACCCTACCTGTCTGCATACTTACTAATCCTATTTACCACCCCATTATCCACAAGATTAATGTATATGACAAACAGCATAGGACCCAGAACAGATCCCTGAGGCACACCACCTGTCAACGGCCTCTAACATGAGAAACAGTTCTCCTCCACTACTCTCTGGCATCTCCCATCATATCACTATTGAATACATTTTACTACTTCAACATTAATACCTAACGATTAAACCCTCCTAAATACCGTTACTTTTGGGACCTTGTCAAGGCCTTACTGAAGTCCATATAGACAAGATCAACTGCTTTACCCTCGTCAACTTGCCTAGTAACCTTTCCAAAAATTTCAATATGATTTGTCAAACATGAGCTTCCACGCACAAATGCATGTTGACTATTACTAATCAAGCCCTGTCTATCAAGATAATAAGAAGTTATCCAGATATACATCATAGACCCATTATGCTCTGCACTAGTAATGTCGCTGCTACCCCAGCTTCGGCACTGATTATGACAAGGTCTGTCTTACGCGTCTCTCAGCACAACCATACGACTAAAGATGATGTCCAATTATCATTGATCGCACCGTCACGGGTTCCGAAAGGCAAATATGCCAACATTCGTAATATATTGATTTGTTAATGGCCACTCACAAGTCTGCAAATATAACTTTTGTTTCTTAAGCAAAATACAAACGATAGAACAGAAACAAGACCGATATGAAAGAGATTGAAATAATATTTGACTGCAGATACTGCTCAAGTGAGAGGTGACATTCCACAGAACTGACTAAGGAAGAACAAAGAATAATAAACTAAAACGAATAACCGGTTTAGGGCCCTGGTGGCTGTTTGCTTTACTGTGATCTTCAATGGAGGGTAAATTATACAATGTTACAGCCTCATCATTCCTTGCAAATAAATACAAAATGATTTCATAAAACATGCCGATGCCCCTGGATTTAAGCCTATCCCCCCGCACCGACTCCGTACACAGAGCGAAACAGCATCAGCTACCACGCAGTGGTAACATCTACATGATAGTGACGTGGACTCTTGTATGGGCTACCACTTCGGGTATGGGCTGAAAGCAGATGGTTTTTAATTTTTCCCTTGCTCGCAAGGAAGTGAGACATTGTGTTATGCTCCGTTCTGGAGCCCGCATTCTCTCTCTCTCTCTCTCTCTCTCTCTCTCTCTCTCTCTCTCTCTCTCTCTCTCTCTCTCTCTCTCTCTCTCTCTCTCTCTCTCTCTCACACACACACTCTCCCTCTCTGTCCATCTCTCTCTCGGTCTGTCTCCCTCACTCTCTCTCCCCCTCCCCTCCTCTCCCCCAACCCCCGATAGATCAAACTGTGTGTTGCAGCTCAGTCGTGGGGTCTGCAGAGGGAACAGCAGTGGACTGAGTGGGACCCCGTGCTCACTGTGATGGTGTTGGAGATGCTGCTCCCGATCCGGACTGTCTGAGGTCTCCCAGTCAGAAAGTCTAGGACCAGTTGCAGAGGGAGGTGTTCTGGCCCAGTAGGCTCAGCTTTCCAATCATTATCTGAGGGATGATTGTGCTGAATGCCGAACTGAAGTCTATGAACAGCATTCGAACGTATGTGTTTTTTTTTGTCCAGGTGAGTAGAACCAGATGGAAGGTGATGGCAATGGCGTCGAATTTTAAGCTGTTGCGACGGTACGCAAACTACAGGGGGTCCCATGAGAGGGGGCAGCAGAGACTTGACATGCCTCATGACGTGCATCTCTAAGAGCTTCATGATGATAGATGTGAGTGCAACGGGACGGTAGTCATTTAGGCAGGACACTGAAAGCCTCTTCGGCACGGAGACGATGGTGGCGGCCTTGAAGCATGTTGGAACGGTAGCGCTGCTCAGGGAGATTTTGAAGATGTCAGTGTGAACATCTGATAGCAGGACTGCACATTCTCTGCGCACACTACCAGGGATGTTGTCTGGTCCAGCAGTCTTCCATGGGTTGACACTGCACAGGGCTCTTCTCTCATCGGCCATGATGCTACACAGCACCTTGTCATTAGGAGGAGGGGAGGGCTTTCTCGCCATCACGTCATTTTCCGCTTCAAAACGGGCGTAGAAGTCATTCAGCGCATCTGGGAGGGAGGCATCAACTGCACAGGATCAAGGCTTTTTTATTCTGGATGCCGGATCACCTCACAAACCACCACATCGGTATTTATGGACCGCAGGCTGCGTTCCTGGTTAGATTTATCGCGCCAAAGCCGGAAGATCGAGTAAGAGGGACAAAAGACAAAAACGTGCAGTATGACTGAAATACGGAACATCACAACCTTGAGGTAGGGAATCCGGTTTTATGTTCGCAGGAACCCTGAGAACCGAAAGTGAATGATAGGAGAAGTTGCAGTGAAAGAGGACCAACAAGCTACTTCAACACTTGAGGGTGGTCACTAGAGAACTTGAGTGTATGCCGCCCACGGCTGGACTACCTCATGGGATGGCCAAGTGAACCCGTCGTTCCGAGCTAGTGAACGAGCCGGGTTAACTCCACAACTTACCGAAGCGAATCCCCGTTGAAACTATTGACCCCGGACCATCACGCGAGCCTTGGGTTTCTGGATTACACCTATCCGAACGGACCAGAAAGCCGGAGGAATATTATCAAGATGGCTTCGCCTAAAAACATATAGAGTGGAGAGACGTCCGATCCACAGGGCGACTCTTTATGGGTGTGGCATGTGGCATCACGGGATTGGTCGATTATTCAGTTCAGTTTGGCCTACTACTTCTGTCCGTGTGACCGTGTTCATTGTGTCCGGGTGACTACGAGTACAGGAGGCCTATTCAGCTGCAAGTGACACAATAAACGTTACTGAATTGTAACAGTGGCATAGGCACAGCCGAGACATCATTTATAATTTTGCTGATAGTACAGCTGTTGCAGGCAGAATCTCAAAGGGTGACAAGGAGCGGTGCAGGAGTGAGGTAGATCGGCAGGTTGAGTGATGTCACAAGAAAGGCCTTGCGCTCAACGTCATCGAAACCAGCTTCCTGTGTAAGGTGGTGCTGGTGAAGCTCAGAGACCACCTATCTGCTGCAAACTAAACAAAGAAAACAGCTAAATACGATATTAATATATGTTATTATCTTGTAAACGATCGCTGCACACAAAAGCCTCTAACCTACATTCGGAGTTGAGCTTTTTGACCGCCTGTCTGAACTGGCGTTTTTGAGGAGTGAACTGAAAGCTAGAAAGCGCAGGATGGTGCAGTCTGGAAGGCCGAATCAAGCCGTTGGTGTCCGGGTCGGAAAACCGAGAACGAGCCAGTGTATCGCCATTGCTGGAGCGGACTTCGAGCCAATTCGATGTGGCAGGACAGAGGCGAGCGGAGGCGAGGCAGAGCCCGAAACCTTGCCCGAAACCGAGGACAGAACCGAGATTAGATCGATTTTCATGTGGGCCCGAAATGGAAAGTTCGGAACGAGCAGAATCGAGGCAGTGAATTCAGGCCCGAGAGAGTATCGAAGCATCGGGTCCCGGGTCCGAAAGCGAAGAACGGCGCGATGTTTGGACGTTGTCATCGAGGGTCCTGTTTGGACGTTGGACGCTGCATTGAACTGGGGCAGGAGTATGTTCTTGGATTGGTTGTTGCAATGTCTGGCTTCCTTTCTGTTGGGGGACTCACGTTCCTGAACTTCAGTTCTGCATGTTATTTGCTTAAGTTTATCGTTTTAATGATTGGTCTTTTTGTTTTGTCTCTGCCCATCAGTGTTTGACGGTTTTCTTAACCGGTTCTATTGGCTTTCTTTGTTTTCTGGTTATTTGTAAGGAGAGGAATCTAAAAGTTGAAAAAGCATACCTTGATAATAAATGGACTTTTAATTTTGCACGGTAACCAGTTACGTCTTCATCGCTGGGTCAGCAGTGGAAAGGCTGAGCAGATTCCATTTCCCCTGGGTCCACAGCTCTGTAGATGATGAGTTGCAGATGAAGAATTGATGCAATTCCGAAAACATTTGAGAAGATGAGTGATGTCCCCTGGACTGTATGCAGGCTGTTGCATCTCGTCAGGTGTGAAGGGGCTAATGCAAAAAATCGGAAAAATCCCCGACATGTTTTCAAGTCAGTCAGCTCCAGCAATGGCATCAGGCTTCCGGCATATTCAAAAAGCAATGTCTGAGGAAGATGGCATCCATCATTTAGGACCCTCAAGATCCCGGCGCTTTGCATTGTTGGCATAAATAAGGAGGTACCTTGTCACAAAACACGCCCTGAACGTTTCAATAACAAATGATTGCATAATGCATACAGCAATATGGCATCGTAGGCACTCGGTTGTGCCCAGGTTTTAGTCTATTACAGGATCAATCTGACCCTTTCCGAATACATAGCTTCATCTTTCCCATTCAGCTACCTGCCGATTTGAGAGTCTGTGGAATGTCACTAACGTATATAACTCTACACCACTGATTGCAGAGCGTTACACGTGCACATCACTCAGTGTGGAAAAGAAATGCCTCTGCCATCACCACAATACTTTCCGCCCAACACCATAAAGTTACGCCTCCATGTATTCGCTTTTTCTGCCTGGGAAACATACAGTATCTTGTTGTACAAGCGACCTCTGCCTCTTATCATTTTCTAAACCTTCCCAAAGTCACAGCTCGTTTTCTGTCCTCCTGAAGCAAAACTTGAGCGCCGTCAGCCTCTCTTCATTATCCTTGCGTCATCACAGTATATCCCCTCTGCTCCATCTCTAACGATTCGACATGCTTCCAATAATGTGACGACCGGAACGGAACAGAAGCCAGGAAGTGTGGGTTCAGCAGGGTTTTATAGGGCTACAAAATTATCTCACTGTTCTTACACACTTTCCCCCGTCTAATGAAGACCACCGTAGCCTCTGCCTTCTGCGGCCAATCCAATTCTGAATCCGCACAGGTAATAGACGCTGGAACTCATGCCTCCTGTCCTCCTCAATGAGCTTATGGTTGGGCGAACAATACCATACTAAAATCCATATTAACAACCTCCAGTCCTCGGTTTTAATCAATATGCCTTACCAACTCCTCACGTTATTCAATCAGGTTCCTGAGACACGCTCTGCTCTTCTGAAAGTCCTGTCGACTATCCCTAATCAGACGGTGCCTCGGCATATCAATAGAACACAATGGAACTTTATTGCCCTGGTTGAAGACAACGGAATTACGGCTCTGCTCCAGACCGGGAAAAACAGATACTGGCAATGCCTGAGTTACGGATTCATTAAATCAAGAATAAAACTGTAGTTAAATAAACAAATGATTTCAGTGGCACTCTAAATATTGGCAAGGCGGGATTTAGCATTATTCAGCAGAACAACGGCCCTCGGGATGAAGTTATTTCCGTATAATGCTGTCGAGATCGTTCCCTATCTCCTACCAGTTGGCAGGAAATTAAACAGGCAATGCCCGGGATCGGATGGGTCCTCACTGTTGCCGTCGGCATCTAGAGTTCGGTTGTTTCCCAGTCCGGTAGTTGAGCCCCGGTGATGCTCGGAGCCGTCCTAATCAACCATGTGAGTGGTTTGCAATCTGTCTCGCTGTATCCGGAGTACAGCACTGCTATTCCGTGTGTCAGTATGCGTCCAACGCAGATAAAATGTTGACCTATTTTTGAGACAGATTAGCTCTCGCTAATCACCACATATAGTAGAGTCACTGTTGTGCTTTCGTTGCTAACGAGGTTTTGCTGATGGACCGAGAGAGCTCTTCGGTGATATTCATCCCCAAAAATATGAACCTGGCAACACTCGCCATTACGTCACCATTTAAGGATAGCGGTGCGTATTCGAGACTTCTTGCATTTTTGAAGTCGATTACCATTTCTATAGTCCTCTTAATGCTGGTCGAAGTTTCAGGTTCATTCTCTCTATATGCAGATTCATTAGTTTTTGTGATTAGGCCAATCACAGTTGTGTCCTTTGCGACCAAGATGAAGGAGTTTGTAGCAAAAGCGGGAGTGCCGTCATGGGCGAGAAGAAATAATAGAGACGGGGACTGTGTGCACACCACCGTGGAGCACCTATATTGAAGCTTTGGGGATTTGACGCGCACTTCCTTAGTTTTACCATTTCGGTGCGATTAGTGAGGACGTCTAAGTTCCAATTACAGGCTGATGTGCCGAGAATTATCGAGCTCCTAAACGTATCTCCAGAAATTCTCCGCAATTTTACCCGTCACTGAAGCAAGAGTAATTGGTCTATCATTCCCAGGGTAAATCCTGGTACCTTTCTTGAACAAAATAATGATATTCGTCAGTAGCTCCCAACATCTAATGCTTCGCATCTATTCCTGTGGCCGTTGAGGACGCACATATCATCACTAAAGCCGAAACAATCGCTTCCCTCACATCCATTAGTAACGTGCTGTATTCCTTTCCCTATCGGGGACTTATCTATCCTCATGCTCTTCAGAATCCCCAATATATTCTGTTCATATCCTTGTCCATGGCTATGTCAACGTTCAGAGAGTAGTCGTCGGTATCACCAAAACACTCGCTGACCCTCGTATATCTTAGTGGAGCTTATTCTCTTTCAGCATCGGCTTTCTAAATTATTTCTAAACTTTTCTGAATAAAAAAATCTACGTCACTGTTTGCATTTTTTGCGCTACCTCTCTTGTTTATTTACTTATTGTTTATTTTATCGCTTTTGGACGTATTGCACTATGCACAGATTTCACGGTATTTTCTGGAGATAGTAAATGTCTCCAGATAGCTGGTTCCGATTCTGATGATAAAAATTAGGAGACAATGATGATCCATAACATGCACCGCCATTTATTGAGACCTTAATCGGAGTCAGAAAAGCCGATGTCCATTCTGTATTGGTAATATCTTTCACAGAGTTTATTATAGAGACCTTTAACATTCAATGTTAACAAGCAGGGGATACTTCAATACATTTCATGCTGTCGTTGTCAATTCTGCCTGCACAATGGGTTGCTGAGTTCTATGTGACTGAAGAAGCAAGGACAAAGTTGGAATAAGTTGATGAAATCCGTATGGTCTACAATTGTACTGCGCAAATAACGCAAACTGTTCAAGCTCGCTGTAATGTTCATATGCTGTGGGATCGGTTTCGGGATAAATCGTGAGCCTACTCAAAGCTAACACAAAGTGCACTGCAGACGCAGTATTCAACGCTACACGTACAACAAGCTGGTGGATCTCAGTAGGTCGGACAGCATCCGTGGAAACGAGCAGTCAAATTTTCGGGCCGAAAACAGTCGTCAGGACTGAAGACGGATGGGGATGAGGCCCTATAAATAAGGTGCAGAAGAGTGGGAACGAGAAGGCTGGTAGGTGTCAGGTGAAAAAACAATCAGTGGAACGATCAAGGGGTGGGGGAGGCAGAGCGGACTGAAGACGGATGGGGATGAGGCCCTATAAATAAGGTGCAGAAGAGTGGGAAGGAGAAGGCTGGTAGGTGTCAGGTGAAAAAACAATCAGTGGAACGATCAAGGGGTGGGGGAGGCAGAGCGGTGGGTGAGGGGATAGGCAGGAAATGTGAAGAAGGAATGGAAGGGGAAGGTACTGTGTAGTCAAAGAAGACAGAATCATGAGAGAGGTGATCGGCAGCTGGCAGATTGAAACTGGGATGGGGAGTAGGCAGAGCGAGGGAATTACCGAAGATGAAGAATTCACTGTTCATGTCAAGGGGCTGGAGACAATCCAGATGGTATTGCTCCTCCAACCTGAGTTTGTCCTCATCATGGCAGTAGAGGAGGCCACATATGGATATATCCGAAAGGGAATGTGAAGCAGATTTGACATTTGCTAACAAAAGCTAACATTTGCTTTGAGAGATATGGAGCGAGATATAATACAATTAATAACAGATAAAATGAATTTGAACGCAACAATAGAAGCAGGTCATATGTCCTGACTGGCATTTGAAGCCATAATGCGCCGGACAGGTTTAAAAAGTTTCCGATTGTCTACTTTACTAGACGGTGTTCTGAACTGAGTTTTAAGTGTTCCCTGTGGTGCCGAGAGAACGCAGAATTAGAAACAGTGCCTTGTTTGTTAACCAACTGTAACTAACTCGAGTTTTTGTGCGAGTTTTGGTGCTGTTGTTGTTTTTTTAACCGGGGTATAGATTAAAGTGTAGAAGGGCAGCGAGATCAGAACACAGACGAGTGGCGCTTAGCAAAAGGAGTGCGGTACATTTTGTACAATATCCGAAAATGGCTCTATCAACAATCCGGAATGTAAGGATTGCATTTTACCCTATTCTCGCCGCTTTCGTTGTTCCGGGTAAGTCGCAAATCCTCGGTTTGAAATGTTACGGACGGTCTTCTGTCAACAGTCATTTAACTTGGTAGTCTTTATTGGCGAAACCAACCCAGCGCGGAGACACGGCAGACTACTGCTGTTGAACGGTTGGTCTCCGTTCTCTCCGCTGATGCAGGATCAGGTTCACTGCCACCACCCCCGCCCCCGCCGCCTCCAAAGTTCATGCTGCTCAAATTCAGAGAATACAATCCTCTCCGCTATTGACGACTGTCAATTTGATAGCGCCGATATTTGCGGATTGAAACATATTTTATGACCTAATTTTTCGTGAAGGAGTAGTAGAACAGTACGAATTGTGGGGACCTTATGGATTGTACCAACTGCCGCCGTAGCTGAAACTCTCTCTCTCTCTCTCTCTCTCTCTCTCTCTCTGAATATCTCTCGTTCTTTCTCTCTGTGTCTCCCTCTCTCTCTCTCTCTCTCTCTGCCTGTTTCTTTCTTTCTCGCTGATACATCTCCTTCCCTCCTTCCTTTGAGTATTTCCGATCAAACCTCTGATTGATTTTCTGTATTACCTGGTCAAGTTGAGGATTATAGTAAATATAGCTAGCACAAGAATGGGTTTTCCAGGAGATCTGAAATAATTTCTCCCGATCGCACCTCTAAGATGAAAATAAATACGATCCAACTGGGTGTGTGTATATATATTCAAGTGAAAGTGCTTAATTATTGAGACATTTCTGAAACTATTTCAGTTTCAGCTGGATTGTGTACAAACGACACTGGTCAAGTTGATGAAGTCCGATTTTGTTCCGCGGGCCCTGCGCTCATTCATTGATTAAGCGGAGGGAACGAGTGCATCGGTTTGACCCTGGGGCTGGTGACCGAGAGCGAGCACCGCCCCACTTACTCCGGGCCAGTACAGGCTCAATACTAATGAGAGTTCCGCTGAGTGGAATCTGTCGGCTGCACATAAGCCGACCGCCCTACGGCTACTGTGCTCAGCTCCGTCACGGCTCTGATTCCTTACGGTTGGTACCTCAATGGGGCTTGGAGTGTAACAGCGATTAAAATGATGATCCCACGGGTAGGAAATATAAGGCGTAAGGGAGGTATAGGAGACGATGGTTATCTCTCCTATTAGTCTGGGTTGTGATACTGAATAGGCAGCAGAGCTGTCCGTTCTCGGTTACATCGCCAAGAGAAATCAAGAGCATGTCAGCAGCAACTTAACCAGGAACAAATGCACGGATCAGCTCCGATCATTTTTAGTTCACTGGATGAGGAGTTTTTGTTCTCGCTAGGAACATACTTCCCCGGTAATTTTGCCGATCACAGTCGGAATATTATTTTCACACTGGATTCCGACAACACTGCTCGCCCTGTTTGCAACTCACACTTCGTGTCTCTTCCCCTAGCGAACCTGTTGACAACGGTGATCCTCTTCTGTGGGAATTGCGGCCTTTCCACTACATGTTTGTAATGACAATGGCAGATCTCCTGGTGATGATGTTCTGTGTAATCGGCTATCATATCGTCATGTACGAGTTTCCAACATCCTTCCTGTCCTACATCTCCGCCTGTAAGGCTGTTGTGTACTTCAATTCAACCAGCCTGCAAATCTCGGGCTGGTCCACTGTCCTGTTCACAGTCGATCTGTTTGTAGCGATCTGTTGTCAGAAGCTTAAAGCGAAATATTGCACAGTGAGGTCAGCTGTTGTCGGCATTATAACCGTGGCGCTCCTAGTGCATTTACAGAGCGTCCCGTATCTATTTGAAATTAAACCCGTGCGTGTAGTTAAAGGTGTTCAATTGGGCTGTCAGCCGAGCTCGTGGTTTATGACGTTTCTGTGGGAATCACATTCTCCTTTCTGCAGAGTATTTTAACGGTTATAATACCTTTTTCTCTGATAGCCCTGTTTAACTGTCTGACATTGAGGCGCATTTTTTTAGCCAGTAAAGTGCGCCGCGGACTGCGCGGTCACAACAGTCAAACACAGAAGGATCCGGAGATGGAAAGCCGCCGGAAATCCATCGATTTACTCTTTAGTGTGTCCGGCGGTTTCATCCTGTTGTGGCTGACGGTGACTGTGAGCTCTCTGATGACGGTGACTGTGAGCTCTCTGATGACGGTGACTGTGAGCTCTCTGATCACCGGACCCGCAGCGACCGAGTATTACGGGGGCGATTACACCGACTCTGCCTATGTCGCCACTGAAGCCGGCTACATGCTCATGTACCTGAGTTCCTGCACGAAAACCTGCATTTATACAGCGACCCAGGTTAAGTTTAGAGAAGAAATGCTGTTTGTGTTAAAATCTCCTTGGACTTTGTTTTCAATATTGGTTAAAAAGCGCAGGTAAAGCAAAGCACATGTTCCTAAAGGTCGAAAGTTCATTAATCACTAATTCTTCGCATCGGGCATCCGTCATTGAGTCGCGATGTGCATCTGTGTTTTATTTGTTTAAGTATAATTGGCCTCCCTATTAAATTGACTTGGAATAAAGTAACACTCAACTCTATTTCCGTGCAGAAGCGTCCTTGACAGCCGTGACGTCATTCCCGGTATCCGATCACTCAATTGATTTCATTCACCCGTTCCGTTTCACAGCTGCGTTGACACTCAGGGCTCATCTGGCCGCAGCGTAACTAGGATAAAGCTGGAGCCACCGCAATGACGTTTATACTGACAGTGGAGATTCGCTGCGGTCAGCGCTGTGACAGGGCCACCTTCTTGTACATTGCAGCGGGGGATCAATATTGCATAGACTCTGCCCCAGCTCGACTATGGCGGACTATGCCAATCTCCAGAGCCATAATACAGCCCGTATTCCTCTCTACCTTTGTTAAGCAAGGGGTATCCAGACACGTTCCATTATTTTATTATCACCTACAGCCAATACGTCAGCTGTAGACATAACCACTCACACGGGGCGAAAAAAGAATCTCTTCAGACCTGTGTCTGCATGTGCCTGTAGTTTTAGCCTCTGCTGACGAGGGAAAAGATAAAGCTGTTGGCTATCTGTACAATATACACCTCCTCAGAATTCTATAAACTTCTACAAGGACTCTTCACTTTATTTTCTATTTGAAACTATCAAACTTCTCCTTATTGTTTATCCCCTTCCCCACAGTCCAGAAACAAACTGGTGAATTTTGATCTACTGTCGCTCAGTTCTTACAAAATCCTTCACATGGCGTGGGAATCAGAATTGCACCCGTTGCTGTCACTCTGCTCTGACCAGTGCACCGTACAGCTGTAAGACAGAGTCGGAATTTTTCCACTCAAAGCCTATGTGAACAATGCATGTATAACAAAGACCCCTTCTGCTGTCCACTTGTCCCACTGCATTCAGAGAGTTATGACCTAGCATTGCGTTACAACGAAAAGCGACCCTACAAAGGTCTATATGTGATGCACCATCAAAAACTGACTCCAAGACGTAAGGTGAGATATCGGCTTTTATTGACTGGAAGAAGGAACAAGCAGTGAGTGACCACCACACTACATCCTGGAGACTGAGAGACCGGGCTCAGGCCTTGATCGCCTTTATACAGGGGTCTGTGGGATGAGCCAAGGGAGCTGTCAGCAGGGGGCGTGACCAGACAACTATATGTAGTTCACCACAATCTGTCCTCCCAGAGTTTTATTTCACAAACTACATTAAGTCACACTTTGTTTCACATACTGTTTTGCGAACAATAAAGGATCCAGCAGCAAATCTACACTCGACGCATATTGCTGGCGTCCGGGAGGAGAGAGAGACACGCACACTCTCATTTGCATCCATTTACCGAGCTAATATTGTGACTAGTTTGCCAACTCATCTCGGCATCCTTGTAACTGCCATGGGAGCCTTCTTAGAAACATTACTGAAGTTCATCCAAACTCGCTCTACCTTCCTGCTTCGTTAAATCGCCGAGGTTATTCCTTTAAAATCACAGTCATATTTGTTAGACATGACGTCCCAGTCACAAGACCACACTAACTCCTTAAACGCTTAGATGATCTACCTTCCGGGCTGTATATACATCAATTTTGTTAATCTGAATGTTTCCCCTTGACATTCCCACACCGATAAAAAAGAGAACTGAACTCAATATTCAAGAACTGAAGTGATAAGGGGAGCAATGTGGAATCGGTGAAGAAGGGAGAAAAATATATTTAAGGAGCCACAAGCTGTAAACGGAGTTTAGGGGAATAAATTGAAGACAGATGTTTCCATGTGTAACGGCACAGCTTAATCGAGAACGCTGAGTTTATAATTGTATGCACTTGTATAGAAATCACTCCAAGGTCCCGTCCAAATCAGTCTCATGATCCCAGAGTTCACTGCTCTTTCAGTCATTCCGCATGGCCCTCCCTCCACCGCGGACATCCATCCTTCAGCTACCTGAGGTGAAAACTCCGCAGTAACACCCGTCCGCTCAGTAGCCTGTCTTTTCCTTCCACTTTTGTGTATTGGTTCAGTGGAAAACTGGGCGAGATACGCTTCCCGACAAAAACTCACCCATCAAAATTCCCCAAGCCTTATGATAAAGGGCACGTAAATAACAGCCTTCCCGGAGAACGAAATGAGGCAAATAGAGCACAGCCTCCTGGGTAATAACTGGGGAAAAGCGATCACACTGCGAAAATTCGAGGAAATCTGGATGGACATGTGAAATACAGGCAGAAGCTATTCCTTAATGAGGCATTATTACGGCTAATATTTTCCCACGAGAAAGTTTTTCCAGTTTCCAGTTTCCGCATCTAATCTCATTGATACATATATAAAATGAATATTATGAAGGATTTCAAAGTCTAAGCGACCGCGGAACTTCCGGTGAAATGTTGCGAATGTCACATTTCCTCGTCACATTTCCAAATTTTCGGGTTTCTTAACTCCTCACCTGGGGATAATTCTCTTTGCGTCCTTTCTTTTGTATCCTGTCTTCAGTGTGGAAGTTTGATTCAGTTTATTTATGACTGTTGTATTCACTCCACTGATCTTCTCAGCTTCGTCCTCCTGCATCCATTCCCCACCGTAATACTCCTCATTTGAAGCCATATTCCATTCTTACAGTTTCCACGTCTCTGCTGTACTTTTCCAATGTTGTAACCTTCCACAAAGGTTTCTCTAAAGATCTGTCCCTCTGCCAATGGACAGAAATTTATTTCTACATCTCAAATATTTCCTCTGCATATTCTCCCCACGCCTCTCCCGAATTCAGCACGGTGAGATTGGCCTGATCTTCAGGCTCTTCAATTTCTACGGGTCAGCATGATTCCACCAACGTTTACAACTTTTGTTTTTTCTGCCACTCCACGTCTTTCAGCATTTTGAAGGGAACATTTTTACCTGATTTTCTGAACGATTCGGCCCTCGCCACCATTACAACCTGGTCCTGGATGAGGTACGTCCACTGTGATCCAGGTACATGGAGCTGAGCAAAATAGCGGGCGAAGTGCCAGCGAAATTCTTGGCAGTCTCTAGACTAGGTCACTCTGCTGTGGGCCGAAGGGCCTGTAATGCGCTGTAAATATCTATGTTCTATGTTGAAACAGTTTTTATGTCACTCCATCCAGAGAAAACAGTAATGGAGTGGTACATCTGTTAATTCTGTGTACTTCATGGAACGCTTTGAGTTTTGGACAAACGACAGGCGGATGAGGAACCGCTCCTGCTTATCGGCGACGTTTTTCTTCCTGCCACTTTAATTCCCTAATCCGTTTAAGTTCTGATCTTTATGTGCTTACCCACATGCACTGATATACGGGTGAAACAACCCGGTTTCCTTCGCTGCGTAAGTCTAAGGAAAGCACACTCAATTCCCGCCGTACCGGTGAGAATGAGACGGCTCGAGCTCACCTCAAACCCCGGTTTGTGTGGATGCTGTGTAATTTGTCATCCTGTTACAAATAACAGTCTGTACGCAGCATACAATTAAATGAATTATACATATGAATCTTGACTTAGCTGAAAGGTTCGTAAAGGATAACAAAAATAAACTGCCCAATCCAAATTAAACAGTCATATGTGAACAAGTTAGAGCTCATCTGGAACTTCTCTGTCACTCACGCGCTGGGCCCTCGCTCAACCCGAAAGCTCACACCACCTTCCGAACGTCGCTCGCAACCCATCTCGAACAAACGGCTCTCCCACCGGAACCTATGCTTCGACCGGTTCTCTGCAGTGTTTTCTCTCCCCATGCCCCGCAGAACAAAACCCAAGCCTAACCTTAGTGTCCCTCACCACATAATCATCTCCTTAACTCAACCATCCTAATTGGATGGTGCACATGTCTCCTCATCTCTTATGTTCAACCGCAGTCCAAACGAGCTGAAAACAAGCTGCTTTTACAGAACGGCCAATATGAAACACGTACAGCATAACATTAAAACTAGGAATCGATGCATTGCACTCTCCACACAACAAAGTAGTCATGTCCTCATGACTTGGAAGTAATTTGTCATCACAGATTAATAACACCTCTTTCAATGGAATTTCATGATGTCAGCAACTCCAATCCATTTTGTAAAGGGAAGTGACATATCTCCCTCGTGGGATATTCGCAGTACTCTGTTCCCCTGGTGCTACATTGTCCCCTCAACTACTCCCTCAGTTGCAGACACTCTTTGGGACACCTCTGGCGTACATGACGGGACTTCCCCCTCTTTATCACTCGTGCCTTCCTGCAAACCGGATCCCTCTGCTCAGTTTCATCCCCATTTTCTGTGGAAACTACACTCCCTTCCTGGTCCAGCTGCAATATCGTCTGAGCACTGCTAATGCCACAAACCTCCCGCCCCCCGTCCAGGTCACCTGTATGGGAAAGGTAAGGCATATCTTCCTCACATTTTGGAGAGTTGGCGAAAGGCGGCATATACCACAATCCCTTTTCCTCATCTCCGAGACCTTTGGTCTTTGCACGTTTCCCCAGAGTCCTCTTGCTAGGGTCCAGGCCAGGCTCAGGGTTAACTCGCTCCTTTTGCTTCAGACGCAGAAGGTGCTTCCGATGCAGAATATTGACAGGACCATTCCTATCCTCTGGTATCGCGCATAGCACTGGTATGTTAGACGCCTGTGTCTCCGGTACATACGGTGTAACACCCAGCGGCCAAGCAACTTATGCTTCACAGGTAGCACTAGATTTTTATGAGTATGTAGTCTCCATGCATGCGTTAGGAGAACCCAACTTTTTGATCATGCCTCCTGTTATTTTTTTGATTCTGCCTGGTTGCCGAGACCTCAGCTAATTCATAAGCCTTTTTCAGCTCCCTTCTCATCTGGGACACGTACTTCAGATAAGTATTCTGCGGTAGATGTTCATCGCCAGTCTCAAAACAGAGGTGGACGGGCAAACTCTCCGCGCCCCCAAACCCTACCATAACTTCCCTGTCTTATCGGAACGTACCGAAGGAGAACTCCGCACCTAACAAACTCCACCCCATTTAACACAATTGCTCGAGGGAGATGCCAATTTATATTTGTGAAATTAAAATCTCCCACCATGACAATTGTTACCTTGCCACGATCTTTTTCCCTAACTGCTTCTCGATATCCTGTTAAAACTTTTCTGTAGGCTTGACACTACCTCTGATCAACAGTGCCACGCCCCGCCTCTTTTGCCTCTCTCCCTGTCCTTTCTGAACAGGCACTTTCCTGTTCCGAGCAATTCAAGTCTCTGTAATGACCACGACATCATAGCTCCAAGGTCTGATCTACGCCCTCTCAACTGCTTCATTCACAATACTCCTTACGTTAAAACAGATACATCTCAAAACCTCGGTCTAAGCGTGTCTCTACCACCTGCCTATCCTCCCTCACACACTGTCTCCAAGCTTTCTCTACTTGTGAGCCAACCTCCTCTTCCGCAGTTCCCACCTGCCAGCAATTCCAATTTAAACACACCCCAGTAGCGTTAGCAAATCTCTAAAATAGGATATTGGTCCCCCTGGGATTCAAGTGCAAAACATCCTTTTTGTACAGGGCACACCTGCCCCAAAAGAAGTCTTAATTATACAAAAATCTGAATTCCTGCCCCCTGCTGCAATCCCTCAGCCACGCATTTTACCTTCACCTCATTCCATTCCTGTACTAACTGCCACGTGGCACAGTCAGTAATCCCAAGATTACTACCATTCCGGTACTGTTTCTCAACTTCCTTCCTAGTTCCCTGTAGTCTGTTTTCAGGACGTCTTCCCTTTACCTACCGATGTCATTGGTACCAATATGTACCACGACCTCTGGCTGTTCTCCCTTCCACTGCAAGATATTGTGGACGCAGTCAGAAACATCCCGGCCCCTGGCCCCTGGGAGGCAAATACCATCGAGTTTCTTTCCTGCGTCCACAGATTAACCTATCTGACACCCTAACTAGAGAATCCCCCACCACAACTGTCTTCCTCATTCCTTTCCTACCCTTCTGAACTACAGAACCTGACTCGGCGCCAGAGACACGGACACTGGTGCTTCCCCCAGGTAGACTGTTCACCAGACCCCCCCACCCACCAGTACTCAAACAGGAGTACTTATTGTTCAGGGGAACAGCCAGGGGTACTCTTTAGTCCCTGACTGTTCCTCTTCACTCTCGTGACTGTTACCCACTTACCTGTCTCCCGTGGCCCGGGTGTGACCAATTCCTTTCACTCCTTATAACTCCTTTCTATCACCTCTTTGCTCTTCATTACCAGACCAAGGTCATCGAGCTGCCTCTGCAGTTCGATAACGCGGTCCTTTAGGAGCTGCAGCTCCACACCGCATGTGCAGATTTGGCCGTCCGCGAAGCTGGGAGACTGACATGATCCCGACAATGCACAGGGAACTGATTGATCCAGTTTGACTATACATGGACAGGTTAACCCATATTTATTGGCCATGCCCGTAATTCCCATTGCCAAAGGAGCTGGCCTAATTATCCCAGCACTGTTCATTACTCTAACCAGAACAGTCTGCCACCGATGTCTCGTTGGTTTGCAGGTAAGGACAAGAGAGACTCTGCCAATGTTAAGGGGACGGTAAGATGAAGTGAAGGCGGATTTTAAGGAAATATCACCGATTGGACTGCGATCAGCATCAATGGTGGAGGAAGGAAAACCTTTCTATGAAGGAAGAGACCATCTCTGGTGTCCCGGAAAGCTAAACCGCAGATCTAGCGGGGACAAAGGAACTGAGAAAAGGGAATAGTTGTTTTGTTTTTTCAGGAGGTCATGTGGGAAGGGATTTAGTCAAGATAACCATGTAAATCGGTGGGTTTACAAACAGGAAGTGTGAGGGTGTTTTATGAACCCTGCCATATGGCACGGGCAGTGTCTTCATCGTGTCAGCTGTCACCTGAATGTACCACGGTGGATGGTAGAGGGTTTTGCAGAGATGATGAGGCTGTCGGGTCGGAGTGGTTTATAGAATTGGGGAGAGATATAGGTGCTGGAAGGCATTTTACAGTTGGCGAGGGGCGATTGGGCACTTCTCCACCACTGTGAAAATGTACTTGTAGTACCAAAATAGCATTTTTGTCTGTGACAGAATGAAATCAGTATTGTATCGGACTGTTTTGCTGATAATTTTTCTGCAACGTTATGCTGAGAGAACTTGCGTACCTGACAGGAGACCGCAGTCCCTGCAGTGTATTTCATCCGCCACTTCATTGCCTCTTCGCTAAACCTGCCTGTGTCCCTCTGCAGACACCCGCTTTACTCTCAGCCACCTGCCCGGTAACTACCTTCATATCCCCTGCGGAGTTGGCAACCAAGTCATCAATTCTCTCATCGAATCATCGATATCTAACATGACAAGGATGGGTCTCAATACCAACCCAAGCAAAACCCCATTATTTATCGGCAGAAAACATAACAGATTTGTATTGTTCTCACTCTTTACCTCCCGCTTGTAAACCAATCATCATTCATGCCAGCATTTTACTTGATCTGTGGTATTTTTAAGCAGCCTCATGTGAAAGACCATCTGAAAATTCAAACACACAATATCCACTGCTTTTCTTTTCTCTATCCTGCCAGTTATTTTTTCAAAGAATTCCAACAGATTTGTCAGGCAAGATTTCCTCTGAGGGATACTATGCCGACGTTCGCCTCGTTTAACATGCTTTTCCAAGTACATCGAAAAATCATCGTTAATGGACTCCGAGATCATCCCAATCACTGTCAGTCGAACTGTCCTATGGTTTCTTTTCTTCTGCCTCCTTCGCTTCTTAAAAATTGAGTGATATTTGCAGCTTTGTAATTCGTCAGACCCATTCACAAATTTAGTGATTCTTGACTTCTTTAATAGAAAAATGAGCGGGGACTTCTTCACTCAGAGGCAATAGGATTGTGGAATGGGTTGCCAGAGCAAGTAGCTGGTTCGATTTCAACATGTTAAAGAAGCTTGGATGGGTTCATGGTGCGAGGGGTTTTTTTTGGGGGGGGGTATGGTCCCAGTGGAGATTGCTGGAACTCGGCAGATAGACCGGTTGGCTCAGAATAGATTGGCCGAATGGTATTATTCTGTGCTGTAGTGCTCTCTGACTCCAATGGCTGCACAAACGCTTCAGCTACCTCTTTCTAAAGCCCGGGGAGTTCATCATCTTCCCGGAAGACTTATCTAACTTCATAGCTTTCAGTTTCCAAAGCACATTTTCTCCTTAGTAATAGCGTCTACAGTATCCTCACTTCTGTCCCCAATGCTATTGAAGTATTTGGCATTTTTTTTTGTGGGAAAAAAGACGCAAAGACGAAGTAAGGAATGTAGAGTGGACAGCGAAGGAAGAAGAACAAGGTGGTAGGTCATGGGTGAAAATGAATGGAAAGGGGTCAAGTAAAATATCACCGCAGGATATACTTTGTACAACGAAACCAGAATACAGCACTCCATGACAGCACCTGTAAAGCTGATAAGAAGTACATAGCACTAAAGTTAAATGAAAACACAATCCAGAAAAAAGAAGAAATGGTCACTATAGAAGATCAAGTTCTCTAGTCATATCCCTCCATAGGAGACCTCCCGGGATCTGAGCAGACAGGGTCCTATTAAGGATCCGCTATGAACACTGGGTCAAAGGGGCTCTGCTGATATCTCTGGACCACGACAGCCCTTAAATTCTACCATCTTTCCCCTGGGCATGTGTGCTTTGAACCAGCTCCTTTCCTAATTGGACTCTCACCAATTACTCACTTATCTCCTCAATAGAACACACCTGTTTCTGTTCTCGCATATTACCTGATACACTTAAACCCTGCCTCGACTCACACTTCTGCCTGTTCGTCCCAGTCCTGAACTTAGTCGTTCCAGCCTGCGACAGTGATTACTGACAACTGAAATTGTGGAATTCTGTGTTTCCGGATACTGCCTGTTTGGAACCTCCCCAAGCAATGTCTGGTCGCCGCAGCACAGTGGTCGATTGAATCTGTGGTCCGGTCGGCCCAACACGGTGAATCTGTTCCTGGTGCTTGTCCCGCTAATCTATTCCATGTTCCCCAGTCAGACCTCCAGTCTGGCATGTCACCCCGGCTTCAGATGCACGACGGCTTTCATCAGTCGAAGTTTTGGTGGCCATCCCTGAGGATGGATGTTGAAATCTTCATTTCTGCCTGCCTAGTCTGTGCACAGAACACGACCTCCAGCCCGCCACCTACGGGTCTCCTGCAACCATTGCCTGTTCCTAAAAGTCCCTGGTCACACATTGCACTGCACTTTGTCACCGGACGCCCTCCGCCCGACGGTAACACTACCGTTCTTAACATAGTAGATCGTTTTTCCAAATCGGTCGACTTAGTTCCCCTTCCCAAGCTGCCCTCTGCCAAGGACTTGCCAACCTGGTGATTCAGCATGTTTTCCGTATTCACGGTCTTCCTGTTGAAGTGGTATCTGACAGGGGATCGCAACTTACCTCCCACTTTTGGAGGTCCATTTGCAAACTCCTCGGGATCAGGTTTAACCTCTCATCTGGGATTCATTCACAGAGTAAAGGCCAGACCGAACGGGCAGATCAGCAGATGGACGTGACGCTTCATTTGTGTGACGTCTCGGGAATCTTCCTCTTGGAGTCAGCAAATTCCCTGGGTCGAGTACGCCATCAATTCGTTGCCTTTGGCTTCATCAGGCTTATCACCATTTCAGAGCTCTGTTGGCTATCAAACCCCCTTATTCGCACCTCAGGAGGAGGAGGCAGGCGTTCCCTCAGCCGAAGCGTTTGTCCAGAGGTGTTCACGGACCTGGAGACGAGCTCGAAAGGTCCTGCTTCAACCTACAACCAGAATTAGGCAGCCAACAGACAGTCACCGCATCGAGGCCTCCCGTTACCTCCAGAGTCAGAAGTTGTGGGTATGTTCATGTGACATCCCATTAAAGGTTGTCTCCCACAAGCTGGTGCCGCGCTACTTTCCCCATCACCAAGGTGACCAGCCCTTCGGCGGTACGTCTAAAACTACCCAAATATAACTCAAATATCTCAGCAAATGAACCCTGTAATATATTGTCCCTGAATTTAGATCCGACAGTATCCATGATTACTTGTACCACCACCGGCCTCCCCAATTTACCTTCGTCTTTATCTCTTCTCGAATTCACAAAAATAATGCTGCATTTTCACACTTTATCATAGATTGACAGGTGCAGAATGAAACCCGCACATAATATTGTATCATAGACACACGTATAAAATGAACCCGCTATTCGCACACGCCCTCAGAGAATGGGAGATACAGTAGGAGCGTCACCACCATGAACAACTCTGTGTGTGTGTGCCTGTGTGTGTGCGCGTGTGCGCGTGTGTGTGTGTTTTCAGGAGGGAGCTGAAGTACTCAAGGAGAGTTGAAAATAGGAAACTGAAGGGAAAGAAATTAGGGGTCGATCGTTGTCGGTTAACGTCCTTTTCCAGATGAATAATTAGCCGTAAAAACGTGAAATCTGTATTCGTAGCTGTTCTGCGACAAACCATTTTCTTTGTAATTAAAGCTCCAGCATTATTTCCAACAAATGAATCACTGCTGAGGTAGTGGTCTAGGATTTTGTTGTATTTCTCTTCAATCGGCTCCTACTAACATTAGATATAAGGTAGCGAATGGAATGTTTGTTCAGGTCACTGCTCCTAAGAAAGTTAGTCAGGGGTACAACCGTCTCTGGAGACTGAGGCTCTGTATAAATCACGGTCGATTGGAATGCATCAGTTCAGAGTGTCTGCTGCAGCTGTGAATTCAGGAGCAACAGAAATCACAGAGACTAACTGAAATGGTGTATCTGGTCATCTGGCGGATACGAGAAGTTTACTATCCTTTTATTTCTGTCTTTGGAATTCCCGGGAAGCCACAGTGTCAAATGCCGTTGGTGGGAATCGCAGTTAAATTCCAAGCTGTGCTTGTTTCTGTCGCTGGTTCTATTGCTGCATGCCCAGTCCCAGTATTCTGCATTTCAGGAACGGAATGGAAACACGGACTGTGGATTTTTAGATCTGGATCTAAAAACAAACGGCAGCAGAAATTCTGTTGTCTATGGCACTGGCCCTACTACTGGCCGTTGAATTTCTGTACCCGTCTTCCTTGTGATTGTCTCAGTGGGAGGCTGCTTGTCTGTCTCTGAGGTTGTGTCAGACTGCGCTGTATCTGTTGGAATCAGTCAATGCTCTCTTGCAATGTCGCAGTGGTGGCAAATGTTGGAATTGGAACCAGACACAGGGAATGCTGGAAACAGTACGACCCAAGCTGCTTGTATAGAAAGGGAAAGCAGTTAACATTCCTGTTCCGGGCCTCTCTGAGAAGAGCTGCAAGTAGGCAGTTTAACTGTTCTTCCACATGCTCCATTTTATCTCTGTGAGTTTTTCCAATATTTACTGTTTGTATTCTGACGTCCGGCTGTTCTGTTGCTGACGGGGATCGCCATGGAAGTGGACGATTGTCCAAAGGAAGGATGAGGATGCATTAATTTCATCGAAAGGAGATGAGGAAGGCGCAGGTAGAAAATTTCCATCTGGTAATGACTCTTAGGAGGTAGCTTTCGTGTCTCCCTTCACATTTCTCTCCTCGCTAAGGTACCTGTATTCAGGTAATATTGAATTTCCTTTGCTGTTCAAACACCTCTGTTTCCGCCAGCTCTACGTCCTATCTTGATCATTCCAACGCTAAACGCAACAATAACAAAGGGCATATTACAGAGTCCGCTCAAACGGCGGCATAGACATTTGCCCAGTATGTGCTTAACTTGCTGTTTCCTGTGTCTCTTCCAGCGAACCTGATGGCGATTGTGATCCTGTCCCGGGGAAAGTGCGTTCTCTCCAAATGTGTCTCTCGCTATCTGGTGGGCCGGGCAGCGGCCGATCTCCTAGTCCTTATCTCGTATCCCCTGCTGAGGTGGACAGCTCGGAATTATTTTCCCAGATCATTCGTGCACATCACTCCTGTGTGCCGACACAATATGTGGTTGATTTCTGCGAGAACTGCGACATCTGTCTGGTTGACTGTCGCTTTCACCGTGGTTAAAGCTGTGGTTATCGGGACAGTGAGTGTGCTGGCCTGTTTGGCGCATGTCCCCTGGTATTTTGTATACGAGCATAGAGAAATAATTGATGGTGTTCCCTGGTTTTGTGTTCGTACATCGAGCTACAAATCTCTCCCTCATGGGCGGCTTTTGCGATATTTCACCGTACTTTCACCCCAGTTTTTCTGATTTTCTCTGATTTCTGATTTCTGATTTTTTCTGAGCCTCGCAGGGGGCTCCGGGGACAAAAGTGTGGAAAGAATGACAAGGACCGGGTGATGGAGAAGAGACCCAAATCCATCGTTTTGCTCCTCAGCATAACCGGGAGTTTCATATTATTGTGGGTAACACAGGTGTTATTTTATATCTATCAACGTATCTCAATGCGTTTTGTTTATTCCGTCACGGATCCCCGTTACATCACAGGAAGGACAGCGGCAATGCTACAGGTTCTCAGTTCCTGCACTAACAGGTGTGTTTACGCCTAAACCAGAGCAAATTCCGAGAGGAACTGAAGAAGGCGGTGAAATACCCACTGAATCGGATTTTGAAACTCAAGAAATGCTAGAAATAAATGCTGTAAAAATTGCAATTCAGCTGCTTTCGTGCTCTCTATTTTGTACCCCTTGATGTAGAAAACTGAAAACAATGCGATGAACAGGGTTACGAAACCAGTAAGAGAAAATAGGTCGGTGCTCGAAATGCAAAACAACACACACAGTCAGCGTCCTGATGAAGGGCAGCGGGCCGAAACTTCAACTGTTTACACTTCCACTTCTGTTGCCTGTTCTGTTGAGTTGCTCTAACATCATGTATGTGTTGGCTTAGTGTTACAGAACAGGGCAATGGATGCTGCCTACATGGTCTTGAGTAAGCCCTTTGGCAATGTTTCGCATGGGAGGTTAGTCAGGAAGATTTAGTCGCTAGGTTTACATGGTTGGATAGTAAATTGGATTAGACATTGGCTCAATGGGAAAAGTCAGAGAGTGGTGGTGGAGGATTGCTTACCTAAGTGGAGGCTTGTGACTAGTGGTGTTCCACAGGGATCAGTGCCGGGTTCATTGTTATTTGTCATCCATATCAGTGATCTGGATGTTAACATGTTAGATTGGATCAGCAATCTTACTGATGATACAAAGATTGGAGGTGTACTGGACAATGAGGAAGGTTTTCAGAGCTTGCAGAGGGATTTGAACTAGCTGGAAAAATGGGCTGATAAATGACAGGTATTAACGCAGACAAGTGTGAGGTACTGCACTTTGGAAGGACAAACCAAGATCGAACATACAAGGTGTCCGGTACCCCGTGATCAGGAATGGAAAACACCTTAGAGTCCTGAATTACCAGTAACTGATAGTGCTTATTAGTAAACTAAGCAATGCAGTAACATAAAATGCAAATATATGAAACAGGTTAACAATGATATACACAAAAGTGTGGAAAAAGGAGCCAAAACCAGGCTCTTTCAAAGCTAGATGTATATGGATACATTATTACGATATGATGCAGAGTTCAGTTCAGTCCAGGTTGAGGTAGTTGTTGAGTAATGTTGCAGAGAGAGAGAGAGAGAGAGAGAGAGAGAGAGAGAGAGAGAGAGAGAGAGAGAGAGAGAGAGAGAGAGAGAGAGAGAGAGAGAGAGAGAGATGTGACGAAAGGTGATGTCGTTGCCATCGATCTTCCCGTTGTCTTCCTGTTGTGGTCACCGACTATGACCACACTACGTACGACCGTTCTACTGTGTAGAACTATCACCCAGGCAAGAGAGGACACACAAATAGTTCCCCACTGGTCGCACCTATTCACACTGTAATCCACTGACCGATTTTCACGAATTGTCCCTCCAAAACCTACCTTCACGTGGGTGCACAAGGCTCGTTCAGTGACCCGTGGTGTGTATGCAGGTGTCTCCGCAGACCTGGCTTTTTATCTCCATATGTTGTATACCGGCTGTCCAGCAAACTGCTCATCACTGCTCGTTCTGCATGGAATCTTAAAAGCAAGTTTCCTTGGAGAAAGGTAAACATTCAGCCGAGGAAGCATAACATTAAACCTTCTCTCTCTCTCTCTCTCTCTCTCTCTCTCTCTCTCTCTCTCTCTCTCTCTCTCTCTCTCTCTCTCTCTCTCTCTCTCTCTCTCTCTCTTTCTCTCTCTCTCTCTCTCTCTCTCTCTCTCGCTCTCTCTCTTCTCTCTCCTCTTTTCTCTCTCTGAATAGCCGCACAGTTCATAGGGTCAATTCTGGACCCCCGTTTGAAACTTGGTTTGCCGATCACGTATGACACATCCTTTTACTGATTTGATGTCTTTTTCTACCGGTTGAGCTACACCACTCCCTCTGCCTTCTTTCATATCCCTCGGTTATGACGTGCAACTTGGACATTGCGCTGCCAACTACAAATATCCTTCAGCCGCAATTCAGTTATGTCCAAAACATCATACATGGTAATCTGAAATATTACAGCAATATTATGCACATTATTTCTTATACAATGCTCATTTAGATGCATCAACCTGAGCACCGTATTTACTATCCGTTATGATTCTGCAATCTCTAATGTTTTATTACTCAGCCTGTTGGCTGCAAATAAGTCCCATCATGTGTTTGTCTGACTGTACGCTATCTTTAATTCTTTCAATGTCGTTTTATCCTGAGTCCCATCCCTCCTCTATGCACCACCTGCAAAGCTGGTTTAACACTCTTCTGCGGCTCTGGAAATCTGATGTACGAATGTTGTTTCCTCTCGGGTTCAGGTGCAACCCGTCACTTCTGAACACGTTACATCATCGCCAGAAGAAATCACAGTGATCCAAGAACCTGAAGTTCTGCTCTCTGCTCCAGCATCTCAGACACGGATTTTACCTGCCACTAATTCTGTTTCTACCCTCATTGATGCATGGTAAGTAAGAATATCTTTTGGAAACCGCATCAAATTCGGGGAAATTGATTTAGGATGAAGATACAGAAAAGTTGCTTCTCGCAGAAAGTGCTGGACTCGTGCAATTCTCTGTTCATGAAAGGAATCGATGGTACCACACTACAGATTTCTCAATAAAGTTTCCAGAAAGCTTAAGGAATAAAAGGCAACAGCTCTAAACATGGCAGATGGTATTTACTACATGCAATTGCCCGATGTTTCAGAGGACAAAATTGGGTAGAACATGTACACTGAGAAGTGAGAAAGAACAGAGAAATGAGTGGTAAAGCAGGTTTTAAAGAAGTGATTTAGCACATAAACATTAATTAATCAAAGTATTGAGTGAAGGAGTTGGGGTGCTATGTTGATGTTGCTTACGACATCGATGAAGTCCAGTTGGATATTGTGTCCATTTCCGGTTACCAATCTCAGGAGAGATATAAATAAGATTCAGCGATAATAGACAAAATTCTACCCACCCACAACGATGTTGCCAGGACATAATGACCTGAGTGATAGGGGAAAGTTAAATGGTTTATCACTTCATTCCCTTGGGCATAAGATAGCAATGGAGATCTTCTGGAGATACAGAAAATTATGAGGCGGATTCATCGACTAAGTAGACTTTTTCCACTGATGTTGGGTGAAACAAAATCTAGTGGTTAATAGTGAAAGTTTAATTATTTAAAGGGAACATGAAAATAATCTTCTTCAGTTCGAGCGTAGTGAAATTGTAAAAGAAGCTGCTAGTGTCTGCGTTGAAAATACTGTTCCTCATATCCCGTTGCAAGCTGAGTCCACTTAACTGAAATCTGTGCTCTCCATTTTTACACACTTTGTGCTTGGAAAGTCTCTTGTTATATACACTAGCGACGCACCTCATCATTTGTTTCTCCTATTGAAGTTCTGCCGTTAACCTCCAGCGTGTATACTTTTCCAGGCAAATTAGTCTCTCCCTGTAGCTTGGACCTCCCATAATGTGTAGGGGTACCTCCTCCTCAAAGCAATTTCGCCCTTTATATACTGTGGCACCAGAACCGTGCACACTTTTAAAACTGACAGAATTGTCTTGTTTTTAATGCTGACAAGACAATGATCAGACTCAAATAAAAAAGACGGCATTCATTGGATACGTTTTGATCTACCTGCATCGACGCCTTCATGGATCTCTTCACCTGTCTGCCAATGCTGTAAATGCTGCAAACAATTCAGCAGCCACGGGATAGATGTATCCCAAGGAAGAACTATTTTAAAGGCAAAATGTGCTTACAACGTTGAGATTGGTCTCCTAACAGTCAGGCACAAAACAAAGAAACCCAATGGAACCGATTAATAAAGTGAGAGAGTCAAAAACCCAATGTATAGAACACAAATATGTGCAGACAATAAAATTAAGGAAATAAAATTCAGAACTGAAGGCATCGAAACGTGTCCAGAACAAAGCCAGTCATTAATGCATCTGATTCACGAGCACGTTAGTTGTAATGTAGCGCGGAGACGAGAAAACCCCGATAAACAGTAAGCAGAAGCAGTCCGTCCCACAACTCCTGCCCCGACGCATATCAATCTGCACCGGCACTTATATTGTCAAAATCCTTGCTTCAGTTCATGAGCCGTGCCTCTTCGACACGCTCTCAGCTATCTGAATCTGGAATAAGGCACAAATGTAGCAGTAAGAATAGAAGAGATGAAACATCAGTAATCACTTAATTCCAGGTTTGTTCCCAAGAACTGAAAATAGGCAAATATCCTGCACTCTGTATGAAGAGGGAGACAAAAAAAGGAAATTATAGTTTAAGTTGAGTTAGCCTGACTTTAGCGGTTCGAAAGTGTCGAAGCCAATGATTAAAGATGACATTTCATGGTACTTGGAGGCTCATGATAAAGTAGGCTGAACAGCATGGATTCGTAGAATCAGACGTGATTTGTTTGAAAACTATGGAATATTTAAATGCTTATTTATCGTGGTAATAGGGAGAATGTGTGCTATAATAGGGATTCTGGGGCCAGATCATATAATCTATGGATCGGTGTTGGATGTGCAGAACTCATTGCCAAACACAGCTGTGGAAACCACGTCACACGATATCTTTAAAGTGGAGGGTGATAATTTCTCGATTAATAAGGGAGAAGGCAGAAGTATTGATTATGGGATAATAGGCTAGGATAAAATGGTGAAGAAAACTCAAAGTGAGAAATGGTCTAATTATGGTCCCATATTTATTTTCTAAGCATCTTTCCTCGGTACTACCTGCCACCCACAATTATTGGTGAGGGAAATCCCTTTTTAACTCTCCATAATTAATTTTCTAAGTTTAAAAATATATTGAATTAAGCCGTATTGAGCTAATTTATAAAACATCGTCCATCTTGTCAAATCAAATGGAAAATTCTAAAACCTGTCAACAATTCATGAAATAATCAATGTGACATTGTGGGATTGAAAATGTAATCATGTCCTATGTAACTACAACGTCACATTTCCACTAGTACAACTGTATTATTTGACCAATTCATCTAATTTGATGATACAGGAAACTGGAGGATCCCCTGTGTTCAATTAACGTTGGCAGATCCTCTCTGCAGAGGGTCCACTATTGTTGCTATTCAACAAACAAACCAAGTTGAAGTTAACTGAACATTCCCGACAAGTCAGATAAATCATCATAGAGAAACACAGCTCTGAGGAAGGGCACAAGACCATCTCATGGGTACCGAAGTTACCTCAGAGATCAGTGCAGTTCATTGAGTGAAATATACTGGGAAACATATGAAGTCACAAGCAGTCTACACGGGTCAGCACCCCCCTGTAAACTTCAACAACAGAGAAGAATGGCACTTAATAGTGAGTCCTCAGTGACGATTATAGCCACTCCCAGTGAATTATAGAAGTAATTTCTGCATCTGGGAAAAAATTTCGAGGCTCCATAATCTATTCATCTATTTTTCCAAAGGTAGGGTTTTCTATGGAATTCGGCAAGAAAGAACTTCTGTGAAGAACAAAGAACAAAAACAAACAACAAACAAACACATCCTTGTCTGTAACGACTTTTTAAAGCGTAACTTATAACATACTATAAATTTGTGACATAAAGTGGAACTTCCTAGCCTGATTCTAAATTGTATCTGCAGTGTAAATATAAGACTGCATATCAGCCAGGTAATACCATTCTCACTGTGAAGTATCTTGGAGCCAGTGTCCTGCTTTGGGATACGTTTCCCCTGAAGCGAAAGGAGTTCTCTTCAGGATTGATTGGTAAATGAATGCTACGACATACAGAGATAGCCTGTATTAAAATATGTTATAAAGCTTACACCGGGGAAGAAATTTATCTTTCAGCTGGAGAACAATCAAAAGCACACTGACAGAACACTTACTTCACACTTCACAAATAAAGATTATCGGTTAGATTACTCAACGTGCCTGGTTGTAATTCTCAGGTATGCGAACAAAGGTTTGGGGATTGAATACTTTTTGAAAGGCAATCTACCATCATCACATCTGCACTTGTCGGATTCTGTCTATGGTAATGAAATGGAGGAACATTTCCAGTCTATCCATCTCCCTATTCCAGATATAACTTGAAACATCATGAGTTCTGTCCGAAAGTTTTCAGCCACTGACACTTTACCCACCTGCCCAATGCCCGGTCGAATGATTGATTTACTGCTCTCTTGAATGCATTTTAGAATTTCCATCTCCAAACCTTACACACAAGATCAATCTTATTAAATCTCGCAGCACACAAAGCTTAAAAAAAATCTCTCAGCTCTGTTATTAAACCGATATACCGCCGTTCTAATCATCTCCTTTCTGTAGAGCCAGCTATGATTTCACCTTATCTAGGCCACTCATGATCTGATATACTGTGCCTCTATCAGATCATCCCTCAATCTTCTACCTTCCAGCAAATCTGCGATACTCTTATAAATTAGGTCCCCAAATCCAGCAACACCGCGGTATATTGTTTCTCGACCCGTTTATAATTTAATAACATCTATCCTACAACAGAAGGAACAACTCGCTGCATGATACACCAAATCCACCTCAGCCACGGGTTGCGTAACCTTAACAACACTTCCTAATTCCTATACCCATTACCAAGTATCTTCGTTATCACTCTATCTATATACGACGCTGCTCTCACTGAACTATGACCTTGAACATCTGGGACTCTCCTTTCCATGACTCTCCCCCGGCCTCCACTCTTCACTGTATATCTCCTATACTGTTTTGATTTCCCAAAAAACAATACTTCACCTTTATCTAGATTGAAGACCTACCTTGCTGGGTTGTCCCCTTGTCATTTTTCATAGCCGTCTACACAATTTCCAACACAACCTTTTCTAGCATTATTTGCAAACGAATTATACCTTGTACATTCACATCAAAATCATTCATATGAAGTTCAAACAACAAATGTTGCAGAACTGACCGATGTGACACCTCACTATATTTAAGCCTGAAAATCCTCCTCACAGCATTGCATGCCTTGTCAGACGACTGTGCGTAGGGGAATCAGAAAGATGAGCTCATTAGAGACAGGATTGTTGTGGGGCTACTGCTCAGCAAATTGTTTGAGAAACTCTGGCGAGTGGGAAATCTCACCCTGAGGAAGGTCTCACACAGCTACGACACGATGAACTATCTTCCAGATTTGAATGACAATCTTTGGTGGTAGAGGGAAGGGGAACCTAGTGGAGAAAGAAGAGAATAGGAGCGTGAAGGAAATGTCGGGTTACATGGAAGCAGCGGTTGTTGACACTGGCGAAACACTACTCCAAGATCAAAAAAATATATATTTTCACAGAACGAGGAAGCGGGGTAACACATTCGCCTCAAGCTTCAGTTTAATCGGGGCAGCAGGTGAGGTTAAAAGCGGATGTCTCTGGTACGCTCAGACCAGTGATGCCGTCGGGATCAGCTGTATAAAACTGTTATGTTGCCCTAAATGCCGTTAGATCTCAGCATACCAGCAATCATCCGCGAGCAAATGTAAACAATCGATGTTTCTGGCCGGACCCTTCCTCAGGCCAAGAATTTCTGTGTGTTGTCCTGAGGAAATATTGGCTGCGTGCACGGCAACAACTTAATCCTAGCCCAGTCATAAGACAATTTATATTGAGTTAATCCTTGCAGAGGAAGCCAGCATTGAACTCCGATTTCCGAAGGCCGGAGCTGGAATAGTGTCTTACAAATTGCTACCGCCCATGGTGCTTCAACCTGCAAATTATCAATCCATCTATCCCTTTCCTCTTTCAGGTAATTTACAAATGATCAGAAATAACACGGTCACAGAACAGATCTCCTGGAAGCGCTGCGTCATCAGCAAGTTCCTGGATCTGCTTTATGGATGAAATGATGATGAGGATTCTGGTCAACCGCCTCACGCAATTCCTTTTACACATCATCCACCAATCGGCTCTCATGAATTCGGTTTTTCGCCTCCTCAGAAGATCGTTCAAATGCGAACCCACGAACTGCCCCTCACTGGAAGAGAATATTTAAAGTAAATATGTAGATATTACCCGTTCTGGATGAACGAGTTGAGTCCAGGGATCAGCCAGTGAAGTAAAGGACCATGACTGAAGATCTTGGAGAACGATTCCTCAACTCATCTTCATCTCGAGCAGGTCGTTCTGTACATACATTGCTACATATTGTGTCATCTTTCTAATTATCCTGCAATTCATGTGATTTCAGAATTAACGGAAGAATTGGTACATTAATTAGATTGTTTCTGTTGTAACACAGAAAATGCTGGAGGAACTCGGATGACGTTCTTTCCTAGATGCTGCCTGGCCTGCTGAGATCCTTCAGCATTTTATGTGAGTTGATCGGATTTATTCTGTCTGCAGATTTTCTCTTGTTTGTGATGATGCTTCTGTTTCTGTTTTTTTTTAACGCTATCGATCAGACAGTATGTTTAGCCATTATTCTAGAGTCCATTGCATCGGGTCGGAACAGTGCACCTCCAATTATTACGCTGATACTGATCAGAGTAAGATCCCATTTCCCCTCACTGTGTCTTTTGTTGTCAGGCTCAAATCGTCAATATCTGTCTGTCCGTTTGTCTGTCTGTCTCTGACTCTCGATCTCTCACTCTAACTCCCTCACTCTTTGTCCCTCCCTCGCGTTCTCCCTTGCGATCTCTCTCTCTCTCTCTCTCTCTCTCTCTCTCTCTCTCTCTCTCTCTCTCTCTCTCTCTCTCTCTCTCTCTCTCTCTCTCTCTCTCTCTCTCTCTCTCCCGTGTCTTAATCTGTGTGCGTTGTTTTGTATTTCTCGTGTTTGTTTTGTTACACTGCTCATCACATTGTTTACATTAACCCACAACTTGCGGGCTGGGTGCAGAACAGCTGAAACATCATAACGTAAACCATTTGTTTCTAACGTCCAATTAATTTCAAAATCCGACTTATTGATTATTTCACTGCATTTTTAAGTTCACCTGGAATTTGCTCTGTTTTACATTCTGGTTTTGTAACTCTGTTAATCACATTGATTCCTTTTACGGGCAACTGGGGTCACAAAATAGAGAGAATGAAAGCGGCTGAATTGCAATCCTTTACAGCATTTACCTGTAACGCTTCATCAGTCTCAAAATCAGATTCAATGTGTATAACACCGCATTCTTGAGTTCCTCTCGGAACTTGCTCTGAGTCAGGGCGTAAATACACGTGTTGGTGCAGGAGCTGAGAAGCTGCAGCATTGCCGATGTGTGCACTGTGATGTAACGAGGATCAGTGACAGAATAAAGAAAAATCATTGAAATTCTTCTTTAGATATAAAATACCACCTGTGTTGTCCACAACAATATAAAACTCCCGAAACTCCCGGTTATGCTGAAGAGCAAAACGATGGATTTGCGTCGGTTCTCCATCTCCCGGTCCTTGTCATTCTCTCCACTCTTTTGCCCGCGGAGCCCCCTGCGGGCCCGACTGGCCGCGAGAATCCGCCTGACAGTCTGAATATTGAACAGCAAAATCAGAAAGAATGGGAAACAGGGCGTTAAAATGCGGTGAATCATCTCAAATGCTATCCATGAGGGAGAGTCTTTGTAGCTCGATGTAAGAATACAAAACCAGGGAACACCGTCAATTATTTCTCTACGCTCGTATACAAAGTACCAGGGGGCACTCTCCAAACAGGCCAGCACACTCACTGTCCCGATAACCACAGCCGCCGTTCTCTCGGTGCAATATTTTGTTTTCAGCTTCTCACAGCAAATAGCCACAAATCGATCGACGGTGAAAGCGACAGTCAGCCAGACAGAGGTCGCAGTGCTGGCAAAAATCAGCCATCTGCCGAGTCTGCAGACAGGAGTGATGGACAGGAATGATCCGGGAAAATAAATCTCAGCAGTCGACCTTAGCAGCGGATCGGAGATAACGACCAGGAGATCGGCCGCGGCCATTCCAACCAGGTAGCAATTGACACATTTGGAGAGACCGCACTTTCCCCGGGACAGGATCAAAATCGCCACCAAGTTCGCTGGAAGAGAGACAGGGAAGACCATGTAGGGAATATACTGAACAAAGAGCAATGCAGCAGTGTGAGCGGATCCGTTCATGCTTTCACTTTATTGTTGCCTTTACCTGTGGGAGGGTGGAGAGAAGTCCGGAGAGAGGTGACGGAGACAGAGAAATAGTTTATGTAGTAAAATAAGATCAATACGATCTGAACACAGATTTATAATTGATGTCGGAATGTGAAGTGGCAGTGGAAATCTAAAACTGGGTGGCTACCTCCTCAGAGTCAATACTGAGTGGAACAAATACACCGGCGCCTTTCACTTCTCGTGTGGTTGAAATGAATAAATCCGGACTCTAATGGCCGGATTCTTCCATTATACAATCATCAACTTCTTGTCGACGACAGGGGAGCCGAAGGAAGAAACAGAAATATCAAATGTTGGAAGAACTCTTCCAGGCAAAAAGGAAAATATGGAAAAAAAAACTGTTGACGATTCTTTCATCAGAACTGTTCTCAGTGAGACCACCGACACGAGTGTAAACTCGCTTTTCTTTCCACACTAGCTGCTTCGGGCTTCGGGCTTCTGGAGTTCACCGTGTGTGTTTCCTATTCCCCCCTTTGCAATTTCACTGACTTCCTAACAGAGCATTGACATACCATCAGACACAGCGCATTTTGACACAACCTCACAGACAGACTTGGCGCCTCCCACAGAATCTATCACAGGGAAGCCGGGGATCGTAACTCTTCGTCCAGCCTGAGCTCGGTGTCGTAGTCCCATGTTTGTAGCAGTGTCAGATGCAGACAAAAAGGAAGACATCTCACAGTACTGATAGCTATGAAACAACACGTGATGGCGGTAGTTGCTTAGCAATAACTTCATTGTGTTGTCCATCAATTGTTTCACATTCAATCATATCGTACGCATTTATTAAAGATATGCGACGTTCATGGTACAGCATGCAACTGCGCACATTTACTGAAGTGTTTCTACCAGTCGATGGTTTAGTTGTTACATCTAACTCAGACAACCGCTCCCATATAAACGTAGAGAATCAATCGTTATAATCTCTGAGGAACAGTATTTCCAAATGCAGTTCACCTGCTACAAGATCCGATCATCACATCATTGAACATAGGCAGCTGAGAGATCACAGCCTGCCCCGTTGCGTTCCGCAGATGTCGGGGGAATCGCAACACTTCTGCAGCGGTTTTCAGATCCAGATCCCAGAATCCTCAGTCTTTGTGTTTACATTTAATTCCGGAACCTTGGAATATTAGGACTGGTCATGTGACAGTGGTAACAAGCGACATAAATAATCACAATGTTGGAATAAAACCTCATTTTCAAGCAACGACAGAGGACACTGCGGCTTACCGGGAATTCCAAAGGCTGAAATAAAAGGATAGTAGACGTCCTCTATCCGCCATATGACTGGATACTCCATTTCAGTGAGGATGTGTGACCGCTGTTGCTCCTGACTCTACAGCTCCGGCAGACACTCTGAGCTGATCCTTTCCAAACGGCACCGATTTATACAGAGGATCGGTCTCCAGAGATACGATTATGCCCCTGACTAGCTTTCTTTATTACAGTCACTTGAACGAACACTTGAGTTCTGCACCATTGACTCTGATGGAAATACCGGGCTGATTGAAGATAAGCGCATCAAAATCTACACGGTCCCATCAAACGCTCCCGGGGGTCAGACTCAGAGTGATTATTCCTCTGCACGGTCCCATGAAACACTCCCGGGGTCAGACACAGAGTGAATCTCCGTCCACACCTTCCCAACACACACCTCCGGTGTCAGACAGAGTGATTATTCCTCTACACGGTCCCAGCGAACACTCCCGGGATCAGACACAGAGAGAATCTCCCTCCACACCGTCCCGTCACAAACTCCCCGTGTCAGACACAGAGTGATTACTCCTCTACACCGCCCATCACACACTCCCGGGGTCAGACACAGGGTGAATCTCCCTCCACACCGTCCCATCGCACACTCCCGGGGTCAGACACAGATTGATTATTGATCTACACGATCCCATCAAACACTCCCGGGGTCAGACACAGATTGAATCTCCCTCCACACCGTCCCATTACACACTCCCGGGGTCAGCCACAGAGTGATTAATCCTCTACACCGCCCATCACACACTCCCGGGACAGACACAGACTGATTATTCCTCCGCACGGTCCCATCAAACACTCCCGGGGTCAGACACAGAGTGAATTTATATCCACACCGTCCCATCATACACTCCCGACGTCAGACACAGAGTGATTATTCCTCTACACGGTCCCATCAAACACTCCCGGGGTCAGCCACAGAGTGATTATTCCTCTACACTGCCCATACACACACTCACGGGGTCAGACACAGAGTGATTATTCCTCCACACCGTCCCATCACACACTCCCGGGGTCAGACACAGAGTGATTATTCCTCTACACGGCCCCATCAAACTATCCCTGGGTCAGACAGAGAGTCATTATTCCTCTACACGGTCCCATCAAACGCTAACGGGGGTCAGACACAGAGTGATTATTCCTCTACACGGTCCCATGAAACACTCCCGGGGTCTGACACAGAGTGAATCTCCGTCCACACCTTCCCAACACACACTCCCGGGGTCAGACAGAGTGATTATTCCTCTACACGGTCCCAGAAAACACTCCCGGGGTCAGACACAGAGTGATTATTCCTCTACACGGACCCAGCAAACACTCCCGGGGTCAGACACAGAGTGATTATTCCTCTACACCGCCCATCACACACTCCCGGGACAGACACAGACTGATTATTCCTCCGCACGGTCCCATCAAACACTCCCGGGGTCAGACACAGAATGAATTTATATCCACACCATCCCATCATACACTCCCGGGGTAAGACACAGAGTGATTATTCCTCTACACGGTCCCATCAAACACTCCCGGGGTCAGCCACAGAGTGATTATTCCTCTACACATCCCATACACACTGTCCCGGGGTCAGACACAGAGTGAATCTCCCTCCACACCGTCCCATCACACACTCCCGGGGTCAGCCACAGAGTGATTAATCCTCTACACCGACGCATCACACACTCCCGTGGTCAAACACAGAGTGATTATTCCTCTACACGGTTCCATCAAACACTCCCGGGGTCAGACACAGGGTGAATCTCCCTCCACACCGTCCCATCACACACTCCGTGGGTCAGACACAGAATGATTATTGATCTACACGGTCCCATCAAACACTCCCGGGGTCAGACACAGATTGAATCTCCCTCCACACCGTCCCATCACACACTCCCGGGGTCAGACACAGAGTGATTATTCCTCTACACGGTCCCATCAGACACTCCCGGGGTCAGCCACAGAGTGATTATTCCTCTACACTGGACCATCAAACACTCCGTGGGTCAGACACACAGAGATTATTCCTCTACACGGTCCCATCAAACACTACCGGGGTCAGACACAGAGTGAATCTCCCTACACGCCGTCCCATCAAACACTCCCGGGGTCAGACACAGAGTGATTATTCCTCTACACGGACCCATCAAACACTCCCGGGGTCAAACACGATTGTATCTCCCTCCACACCGTCCCATCACACACTCCCGGGGTCAGAAACAGAGTGATTATTCCTCTACACCGACGCATCACACACTCCCGTGGTCAAACACAGAGTGATTATTCCTCTACACGGTCCCATCAGACACTCCCGGGGTCAGCCACAGAGTGATTATTCCTCTACAGCGACGCATCACACGCTCCCGTGGTCAAACACAGAGTGATTATTCCTCTACACGGTTCGATCAAACACTCCCGGGGTCAGCCACAGAGTGATTATTCCTCTACACTGGACCATCAAACACTCCGTGGGTCAGACACACAGAGATTATTCCTCTACACGGTCCCATCAAACACTCCCGGGGTCAGACACAGAGTGAATCCCCCTACACGCCGTCCCATCAAACACTCCCGGGGTCAGACATAGAGTGATTATTCCTCTACACGGTCCCATCAGACACTCCCGGGGTCAGCCACAGAGTGATTATTCCTCTACACTGGACCATCAAACACTCCGTGGGTCAGACACACAGAGATTATTCCTCTACACGGTCCCATCAAACACTCCCGGGGTCAGACACAGAGTGAATCTCCCTACACGCCGTCCCATCAAACACTCCCGGGGTCAGACACAGAGTGATTATTCCTCTACACGGACCCATCAAACACTCCCGTGGTCAAACACAGATTGAATCTCCCTCCACACCGTCCCATCACACACTCCCGGGGTCAGACACAGGGTGAATCTCCCTCCACACCGTCCCATCACACACTCCGGGGGTCAGACACAGAATTATTATTGATCTACACGGTCCCATCAAACACTCCCGGGGTCAGACACAGATTGAATCTCCCTCCACACCGTCCCATCACACACTCCCGCGGTCAGACACAGAGTGATTATTCCTCTACACGGTCCCATCAGACACACCCGGGGTCAGCCACAGAGTGATTATTCCTCTACACTGGACCATCAAACACTCCGTGGGTCAGACACACAGAGATTATTCCTCTACACGGTCCCATCAAACACTCCCGGGGTCAGACACAGAGTGAATCTCCCTACACGCCGTCCCATCAAACACTCCCGGGGTCAGACACAGAGTGATTATTCCTCTACACGGACCCATCAAACACTCCCGTGGACAAACACAGAGTGATTATTCCTCTACACGGTCCCATCAGACACTCCCGGGGTCAGCCACAGAGTGATTATTCCTCTACACCGACGCATCACACACTCCCGTGGTCAAACACAGAGTGATTATTCCTCTACAAGGTCGCATCAAACACTGCCGGGGTCAGACACAGAGTGATTATTCCTCTACACGGCCCCATCAAACTCTCCCTGGGTCAGACAGAGAGTGATTATTCCTCTACACGGTCCCTTCAAACGCTCCCGGGGGTCAGACACAGTGTGATTATTCCTCTACACGGCCCCATCAAACTCTCCCTGGGTCAGACAGAGAGTGATTATTCCTCTACACGGTCCCATGAAACACTCCCGGGGTCAGACACAGAATGAATCTCCCTCCACACCGACCCAACACACACTCCCGGGCTCAGACAGAGTGATTATTCCTCTACACGGTCCCAACACACACTCCCGGGGTCAGACAGAGTGATTATTCCTCTACACGGTCCCAGCAAACACTCCCGGGGTCAGACACAGAGAGAATCTCCCTCCACACGGACCCATCAAACACTCCCGGGGTCAGACACAGAGTGAATTTATATCCACACCGTCCCATCATACACTCCCGGGGTCAGACACACAGTGATTATTCCTCTACACGGTCCCATCAAACACTCCCGGGGTCAGCCACAGTGATTATTCCTCTACACTGCCCATACACACACTCCCGGGGTCAGCCACAGAGTGATTAATCATCTACACGGCCCCATCAAACTCTCCCTGGGTCAGACAGAGAGTCATTATTCCTCTACACGGTCCCATCAAACGCTAACGGGGGTCAGCCACAGAGTGATTATTCCTCTACACTGGACCATCAAACACTCCGTGGGTCAGACACACAGAGATTATTCCTCTACACGGTCCCATCAAACACTCCCGGGGTCAGACACAGAGTGAATCTCCCTACACGCCGTCCCAACAAACACTCCCGGGGTCAGACACAGAGTGATTATTCCTCTACACGGACCCATCAAACACTCCCGTGGTCAAACACAGAGTGATTATTCCTCTACACCGACGCATCACACACTCCCGTGGTCAAACACAGAGTGATTATTCCTCTACAAGGTCCCATCAAACACTCCCGGGGTCAGACACAGAGTGATTATTCCTCTACACGGCCCCATCAAACTCTCCCTGGGTCAGACAGAGAGTGATTATTCCTCTACACGGTCCCATCAAACGCTCCCGGGGGTCAGACTCAGAGTGATTATTCCTCTGCACGGTCCCATGAAACACTCCCGGGGTCAGACACAGAGTGAATCTCCGTCCACACCGTCCCAACACACACCTCCGGGGTCAGACAGAGTGATTATTCCTCTACACGGTCCCAGCAAACACTCCCGGGATCAGACACAGAGAGAATCTCCCTCCACACCGTCCCGTCACATACTCCCCGTGTCAGACACAGGGTGATTATTCCTCTACACCGCCCATCACACACTGCCGGGGTCAGACACAGGGTGAATCTCCCTCCACACCGTCCCATCGCACACTCCCGGGGTCAGACACAGATTGATTATTGATCTACACGATCCCATCAAACACTCCCGGGGTCAGACACAGAGTGAATCTCCGTCCACACCGTCCCAACACACACTCCCGGGGTCAGACAGAGTGATTATTCCTCTACACGGTCCCAGCAAACACTCCCGGGGTCAGACACAGAGAGAATCTCCCTCCACACCGTCCCGTCACAAACTCCCGGTGTCAGACACAGAGTGATTATTCCTCTACACCGCCCATCACACACTCCCGGGAAAGACACAGACAGATTATTTCTCCGCACGGTCCCATCAAACACTCCCGGGGTCAGACACAGAATGAATTTATATCCACACCGTCCCATCATACACTTGCGGGGTCAGACACAGAATGATTATTCCTCTACACGGTCCCATCAAACACTCCCGGGGTCAGCCACAGAGTGATTATTCCTCTACACTGCCCATACACACACTCCCGGGGTCAGACACAGAGTGAATCTCCCTCCACACCGTCCCATCACACAATCGTGGGGTCAGACACAGAGTGATTATTCCTCTACACGGTCCCATCAAACACTCCCGGGGTCAGACACAGAGAGAATCTCCCTCCACACCGTCCCGTCACAAACTCCCGGTGTCAGACACAGAGTGATTATTCCTCTAGACAGCCCATCACACACTCCAGGGACAGACACAGACTGATTATTCCTCCGCACGGTCCCACCAAACACTCCCGGGGTCAGACACAGAATGAATTTATATCCACACCGTCCGATCATACACTCCCGGGGTCAGACACAGAGTGATTATTCCTCTACACGGTCCCATCAAACACTCCCGGGGTCAGCCACAGAGTGATTATTCCTCTACACTGCCCATACACACACACCCGGGGTCAGACACAGAGTGAATCTCCCTCCACACCGTCCCATCACACACTCCCGGGGTCAGACACAGAGTGATTATTCCTCTACACGGTCCCATCAAACGCTCCCGGGGGTCAGACACAGAGTGATTATTCCTCTACACGTCCCATCAGACACTCCCGGGGTCAGCCACAGAGTGATTAATCCTCTACACCGACGCATCACACACTCCCGTGGTCAAACACAGAGTGATTATTCCTCTACACGGTCCCATCAAACACTCCCGGGGTCAGACACAGTGTGATTATTCCTCTACACGGCCCCATCAAACTCTCCCTGGGTCAGACAGAGAGTGATTATTCCTCTACACGGTCCCTTCAAACGCTCCCGGGGGTCAGACACAGTGTGATTATTCCTCTACACGGCCCCATCAAACTCTCCCTGGGTCAGACAGAGAGTGATTATTCCTCTACACGGTCCCATGAAACACTCCCGGGGTCAGACACAGAATGAATCTCCCTCCACACCGACCCAACACACACTCCCGGGGTCAGACAGAGTGATTATTCCTCTACACGGTCCCAACACACACTCCCGGGGTCAGACAGAGTGATTATTCCTCTACACGGTCCCAGCAAACACTCCCGGGGTCAGACACAGAGAGAATCTCCCTCCACACGGTCCCATCAAACACTCCCGGGGTCAGACACAGAGTGAATTTATATCCACACCGTCCCATCATACACTCCCGGGGTCAGACACACAGTGATTATTCCTCTACACGGTCCCATCAAACACTCCCGGGGTCAGCCACAGTGATTATTCCTCTACACTGCCCATACACACACTCCCGGGGTCAGACACAGAGTGAATCTCCCTCCACACCGTCCCATCACACACTCCCGGGGTCAGACACAGAGTGATTATTCCTCTACACGGTCCCATCAGACACTCCCGGGGTCAGCCACAGAGTGATTAATCATCTACACCGACGCATCACACACTCCCGTGGTCAGACACAGAGTGATTATTCCTCTACACGGCCCCATCAAACTCTCCCTGGGTCAGACAGAGAGTCATTATTCCTCTACACGGTCCCATCAAACGCTAACGGGGGTCAGCCACAGAGTGATTATTCCTCTACACTGGACCATCAAACACTCCGTGGGTCAGACACACAGAGATTATTCCTCTACACGGTCCCATCAAACACTCCCGGGGTCAGACACAGAGTGAATCTCCCTACACGCCGTCCCATCAAACACTCCCGGGGTCAGACACAGAGTGATTATTCCTCTACACGGACCCATCAAACACTCCCGTGGTCAAACACAGAGTGATTATTCCTCTACACGGTCCCATCAGACACTCCCGGGGTCAGCCACAGAGTGATTATTCCTCTACACCGACGCATCACACACTCCCGTGGTCAAACACAGAGTGATTATTCCTCTACAAGGTCCCATCAAACACTCCCGGGGTCAGACACAGAGTGATTATTCCTCTACACGGCCCCATCAAACTCTCCCTGGGTCAGACAGAGAGTGATTATTCCTCTACACGGTCCCATCAAACGCTCCCGGGGGTCAGACTCAGAGTGATTATTCCTCTGCACGGTCCCATGAAACACTCCCGGGGTCAGACACAGAGTGAATCTCCGTCCACACCGTCCCAACACACACCTCCGGGGTCAGACAGAGTGATTATTCCTCTACACGGTCCCAGCAAACACTCCCGGGATCAGACACAGAGAGAATCTCCCTCCACACCGTCCCGTCACATACTCCCCGTGTCAGACACAGAGTGATTATTCCTCTACACCGCCCATCACACACTCCCGGGGTCAGACACAGGGTGAATCTCCCTCCACACCGTCCCATCGCACACTCCCGGGGTCAGACACAGATTGATTATTGATCTACACGATCCCATCAAACACTCCCGGGGTCAGACACAGAGTGAATCTCCGTCCACACCGTCCCAACTCACACTCCCGGGGTCAGACAGAGTGATTATTCCTCTACACGGTCCCAGCAAACACTCCCGGGGTCAGACACAGAGAGAATCTCCCTCCACACCGTCCCGTCACAAACTCCCGGTGTCAGACACAGAGTGATTATTCCTCTACACCGCCCATCACACACTCCCGGGACAGACACAGACAGATTATTTCTCCGCACGGTCCCATCAAACACTCCCGGGGTCAGACACAGAATGAATTTATATCCACACCGTCCCATCATACACTTGCGGGGTCAGACACAGAATGATTATTCCTCTACACGGTCCCATCAAACACTCCCGGGGTCAGCCACAGAGTGATTATTCCTCTACACTGCCCATACACACACTCCCGGGGTCAGACACAGAGTGAATCTCCCTCCACACCGTCCCATCACACAATCGTGGGGTCAGACACAGAGTGATTATTCCTCTACACGGTCCCATCAAACACTCCCGGGGTCAGCCACAGAGTGATTAATCCTCTACACAGACGCATCACACAATCCCGTGGTCAAACACAGAGTGATTATTCCTCTACACGGTTCCATCAAACACTCCCGGGGTCAGACACAGGGTGAATCTCCCTCCACACCGTCCCATCACACACTCCGGGGGTCAGACACGGAATGATTATTGATCTACACGGTCCCATCAAACACTCCCGGGGTCAGACACAGATTGAATCTCCCTCCACGCCGTCCCATCACACACTCCCGGGGTCAGACACAGAGTGATTATTCCTCTACACGGTCCCATCAGACTCTCCCGGGGTCAGCCACAGAGTGATTAATCCTCTACACCGACGCATCACACACTCCCGTGGTCAAACACAGAGTGATTATTCCTCTACACGGTCCCATCAAATACTCCCGGGATCAGACACAGAGAGAATCTCCCTCCACACCGTCCCGTCACAAACTCCCCGTGTCAGACACAGAGTGATTATTCCTCTACACCGCCCATCACAAACTCCCGGGACAGACACAGAGTGAATCTCCCTCCACACCGTCCCATCACACACTCTCGGGGTCAGTCACAGAGTGATTATTCCTCTACACGGTCCCATCAAACACTCCCGGGGTCAGACACAGAGTGATTAATCCTCTACCCCGACGCATCACACACTCCCGTGGTCAAACACAGAGTGATTATTCCTCAACACGGTTCCATCAAACACTTCCGGGGTCAGACACAGGGTGAATCTCCCTCCACACCGTCCCAACGCACACTCCCGGGGTCAGACAGTGATTGATTATTGATCTACACGATCCCATCAAACACTCCCGGGGTCAGACACAGATTGAATCTCCCTCCACACCGTCCCATCAAACACTCCCGGGGTCAGCCACAGAGTGATTATTCCTCTACACTGCCCATACACACACTCCCGGGGTCAGACACAGAGTGAATCTCCCTCCACACCGTCCCATCACACACTCCCGGGGTCAGACACAGAGTGATTATTCCTCTACACGGTCCCATCAGATACTCCCGGGGTCAGCCACAGAGTGATTAATCATCTACACCGACGCATCACACACTCCCGTGGTCAGACACAGAGTGATTATTCCTCTACACGGCACCATCAAACTCTCCCTGGGTCAGACAGAGAGTCATTATTCCTCTACACGGTCCCATCAAACGCTAACGGGGGTCAGACACAGAGTGATTATTCCTCTACACGGTCCCATGAAACACTCCCGGGGTCAGACACAGAGTGAATCTCCGTCCACACCTTCCCAACACACACTCCCGGTGTCAGACAGAGTGATTATTCCTCTACACGGTCCCAGCAAACACTCCCGGGGTCAGACACAGAGTGATTATTCCTCTACACGGTCCCAGCAAACACTCCCGGGGTCAGACACAGAGTGATTATTCCTCTACACCGCCCATCAAACACTCCCGGGACAGACACAGACTGATTATTCCTCCGCACGGTCCCATCAAACACTCCCAGGGTCAGACCCAGAGTGAATTTATATCCACACCGTCCCATCAAACACTCCCGGGGTCAGCCACAGAGTGATTATTCCTCTACACTGCCCATACACACACTCACGGGGTCAGACACAGAGTGATTATTCCTCCACACCGTCCCATCACACACTCCCGGGGTCAGACACAGAGTGATTATTCCTCTCCACGGCCCCATCAAACTCTCCCTGGGTCAGACAGAGAGTCATTATTCCTCTACACGGTCCCATCAAACGCTAACGGGGGTCAGACACAGAGTGATTATTCCTCTACACGGTCCCATGAAACACTCCCGGGGTCAGACACAGAGTGAATCTCCGTCCACACCTTCCCAACACACACTCCCGGGGTCAGACAGACTGATTATTCCTCTACACGGTCCCAGCAAACACTCCCGGGGTCAGACACAGAGTGATTATTCCTCTACACGGTCCCAGCAAACACTCCCGGGGTCAGACACAGAGTGATTATTCCTCTACACCTTCCCATCACACACTCCCGGGACAGACACAGACTGATTATTCCTCCGCACGGTCCCATCAAACACTCCCGGGGTCAGACACAGAATGAATTTATATCCACACCATCCCATCATACATTCCCGGGGTAAGACACAGAGTGATTATTCCTCTACACGGTCCCATCAAACACTCCCGGGGTCAGCCACAGAGTGATTATTCCTCTACACATCCCATACACACTCTCCCGGGGTCAGACGCAGAGTGAATCTCCCTCCACACCGTCCCAACACACACTCCCGCGGTCAGACAGAGTGATTATTCCTCTACACGGTCCCAGCAAATACTCCCGGGATCAGACACAGAGAGAATCTCCCTCCACACCGTCCCGTCACAAACTCTCCGTGTCAGACACAGAGTGATTATTCCTCTACACCGCCCATCACAAACTCCCGGGACAGACACAGAGTGAATCTCCTTCCACACCGTCCCATCACACACTCTCGGGGTCAGTCACAGAGTGATTATTCCTCTACACGGTCCCATCAAACACTCCCGGGGTCAGACACAGAGTGATTAATCCTCTACCCCGACGCATCACACACTCCCGTGGTCAAACACAGAGTGATTATTCCTCAACACGGTTCCATCAAACACTTCCGGGGTCAGACACAGGGTGAATCTCCCTCCACACCGTCCCAACGCACACTCCCGGGGTCAGACACTGATTGATTATTGATCTACACGATCCCATCAAACACTCCCGGGGTCAGACACAGATTGAATCTCCCTCCACACCGTCCCATCATACATTCCCGGGGTAAGACACAGAGTGATTATTCCTCTACACGGTCCCATCAAACACTCCCGGGGTCAGCCACGGAGTGATTATTCCTCTACACATCCCATACACACTCTCCCGGGGTCAGACGCAGAGTGAATCTCCCTCCACACCGTCCCAACACACACTCCCGCGGTCAGACAGAGTGATTATTCCTCTACACGGTCCCAGCAAATACTCCCGGGATCAGACACAGAGTGAATCTCCCTCCACACCGTCCCGTCACAAACTCCCCGTGTCAGACACAGAGTGATTATTCCTCTACACCGCCCATCACAAACTCCCGGGACAGACACAGAGTGAATCTCCCTCCACACCGTCCCATCACACACTCTCGGGGTCAGTCACAGAGTGATTATTCCTCTACACGGTCCCATCAAACACTCCCGGGGTCAGACACAGAGTGATTATTCCTCTACACGGTCCCAGCAAATACTCCCGGGATCAGACACAGAGAGAATCTCCCTCCACACCGTCCCGTCACAAACTCCCCGTGTCAGACACAGAGTGATTATTCCTCTACACCGCCCATCACAAACTCCCCGTGTCAGACACAGAGTGATTATTCCTCTACACCGCCCATCACAAACTCCCGGGACAGACACAGAGTGAATCTCCCTCCACACCGTCCCATCACACACTCTCGGGGTCAGTCACAGAGTGATTATTCCTCTACACGGTCCCATCAAACACTCCCGGGGTCAGCCACAGAGTGATTATTCCTCTACACATCCCATACACACTCTCCCGGGGTCAGACGCAGAGTGAATCTCCCTCCACACCGTCCCATCACACACTCCCGGGGTCAGACACAGAGTGATTATTCCTCTTCACGGTCCCATCAAACACTCCCGGGGTCAGCCACAGAGTGATTAATCCTCTACACCGACGCATCACACACTCCCGTGGTCAAACACAGAGTGATTATTCCTCTACACGGTTCCATCAAACACTCCCGGGGTCAGACACAGGGTGAATCTCCCTCCACACCGTCCCATCACACACTCCGGGGGTCAGACACAGAATGATTATTGATCTACACGGTCCCATCAAACACTCCCGGGGTCAGACACAGATTGAATCTCCCTCCACACCGTCCCATCACACACTCCCGGGGTCAGACACAGAGTGATTATTCCTCTACACGGACCCATCAAACACTCCCGTGGTCAAACACAGAGTGATTATTCCTCTACACGGTCCCATCAGACACTCCCGGGGTCAGCCACAGAGTGATTATTCCTCTACACCGACGCATCACACACTCCCGTGGTCAAACACAGAGTGATTATTCCTCTACAAGGTCCCATCAAACACTCCCGGGGTCAGACACAGAGTGATTATTCCTCTACACGGCCCCATCAAACTCTCCCTGGGTCAGACAGAGAGTGATTATTCCTCTACACGGTCCCATCAAACGCTCCCGGGGGTCAGACTCAGAGTGATTATTCCTCTGCACGGTCCCATGAAACACTCCCGGGGTCAGACACAGAGTGAATCTCCGTCCACACCGTCCCAACACACACCTCCGGGGTCAGACAGAGTGATTATTCCTCTACACGGTCCCAGCAAACACTCCCGGGATCAGACACAGAGAGAATCTCCCTCCACACCGTCCCGTCACATACTCCCCGTGTCAGACACAGAGTGATTATTCCTCTACACCGCCCATCACACACTCCCGGGGTCAGACACAGGGTGAATCTCCCTCCACACCGTCCCATCGCACACTCCCGGGGTCAGACACAGATTGATTATTGATCTACACGATCCCATCAAACACTCCCGGGGTCAGACACAGAGTGAATCTCCGTCCACACCGTCCCAACACACACTCCCGGGTCAGACAGAGTGATTATTCCTCTACACGGTCCCAGCAAACACTCCCGGGGTCAGACACAGAGAGAATCTCCCTCCACACCGTCCCGTCACAAACTCCCGGTGTCAGACACAGAGTGATTATTCCTCTACACCGCCCATCACACACTCCCGGGACAGACACAGACAGATTATTTCTCCGCACGGTCCCATCAAACACTCCCGGGGTCAGACACAGAATGAATTTATATCCACACCGTCCCATCATACACTTGCGGGGTCAGACACAGAATGATTATTCCTCTACACGGTCCCATCAAACACTCCCGGGGTCAGCCACAGAGTGATTATTCCTCTACACTGCCCATACACACACTCCCGGGGTCAGACACAGAGTGAATCTCCCTCCACACCGTCCCATCACACAATCGTGGGGTCAGACACAGAGTGATTATTCCTCTACACGGTCCCATCAAACACTCCCGGGGTCAGACACAGAGAGAATCTCCCTCCACACCGTCCCGTCACAAACTCCCGGTGTCAGACACAGAGTGATTATTCCTCTAGACAGCCCATCACACACTCCAGGGACAGACACAGACTGATTATTCCTCCGCACGGTCCCACCAAACACTCCCGGGGTCAGACACAGAATGAATTTATATCCACACCGTCCGATCATACACTCCCGGGGTCAGACACAGAGTGATTATTCCTCTACACGGTCCCATCAAACACTCCCGGGGTCAGCCACAGAGTGATTATTCCTCTACACTGCCCATACACACACACCCGGGGTCAGACACAGAGTGAATCTCCCTCCACACCGTCCCATCACACACTCCCGGGGTCAGACACAGAGTGATTATTCCTCTACACGGTCCCATCAAACACTCCCGGGGTCAGCCACAGAGTGATTAATCCTCTACACAGACGCATCACACAATCCCGTGGTCAAACACAGAGTGATTATTCCTCTACACGGTTCCATCAAACACTCCCGGGGTCAGACACAGGGTGAATCTCCCTCCACACCGTCCCATCACACACTCCGGGGGTCAGACACGGAATGATTATTGATCTACACGGTCCCATCAAACACTCCCGGGGTCAGACACAGATTGAATCTCCCTCCACGCCGTCCCATCACACACTCCCGGGGTCAGACACAGAGTGATTATTCCTCTACACGGTCCCATCAGACTCTCCCGGGGTCAGCCACAGAGTGATTAATCCTCTACACCGACGCATCACACACTCCCGTGGTCAAACACAGAGTGATTATTCCTCTACACGGTCCCATCAAACACTCCCGGGGTCAGACACAGAGTGAATCTCCGTCCACACCGTCCCAACACACACTCCCGCGGTCAGACAGAGTGATTATTCCTCTACACGGTCCCAGCAAATACTCCCGGGATCAGACACAGAGAGAATCTCCCTCCACACCGTCCCGTCACAAACTCCCCGTGTCAGACACAGAGTGATTATTCCTCTACACCGCCCATCACAAACTCCCGGGACAGACACAGAGTGAATCTCCCTCCACACCGTCCCATCACACACTCTCGGGGTCAGTCACAGAGTGATTATTCCTCTACACGGTCCCATCAAACACTCCCGGGGTCAGACACAGAGTCATTAATCCTCTACCCCGACGCATCACACACTCCCGTGGTCAAACACAGAGTGATTATTCCTCAACACGGTTCCATCAAACACTTCCGGGGTCAGACACAGGGTGAATCTCCCTCCACACCGTCCCAACGCACACTCCCGGGGTCAGACACTGATTGATTATTGATCTACACGATCCCATCAAACACTCCCGGGGTCAGACACAGATTGAATCTCCCTCCACACCGTCCCATCACACACTCCCGTGGTCAGCCACAGAGTGATTAATCCTCTACACCTACGCATCACACACTCCCGTGTTCAAACACAGAATGATTATTCCTCTACACGGTCCCATCAAACACTCCCGGGGTCAGACACAGAGTGATTATTCCTCTACACGGTCCCATCAAACGCTCCCGGGGGTCAGACACAGAGTGATTATTCCTCTACACGTCCCATCAGACACTCCCGGGGGTCAGACACAGTGTGATTATTCCTCTACACGGCCCCATCAAACTCTCCCTGGGTCAGACAGAGAGTGATTATTCCTCTACACGGTCCCATGAAACACTCCCGGGGTCAGACACAGAGTGAATCTCCCTCCACACCGACCCAACGCACACTCCCGGGGTCAGACAGAGTGATTATTCCTCTACACGGTCCCAACACACACTCCCGGGGTCAGACAGAGTGATTATTCCTCTACACGGTCCCAGCAAACACTCCCGGGGTCAGACACAGAGAGAATCTCCCTCCACACCGTCCCGTCACAAACTCCCGGTGTCAGACACAGAGTAATTATTCCTCTACACCGCCCATCACACACTCCCGGGACAGACACAGACTGATTATTCCTCCGCACGGTCCCATCAAACACTCCCGGGGTCAGACACAGAGTGAATTTATATCCACACCGTCCCATCATACACTCCCGGGGTCAGACACACAGTGATTATTCCTCTACACGGTCCCATCAAACACTCCCGGGGTCAGACACAGAGTGATTATTCCTCTACACTGCCCATACACACACTCCCGGGGTCAGACACAGAGTGAATCTCCCTCCACACCGTCCCATCACACACTCCCGGGGTCAGACACAGAGTGATTATTCCTCTACACGGTCCCATCAGATACTCCCGGGGTCAGCCACAGAGTGATTAATCATCTACACCGACGCATCACACACTCCCGTGGTCAGACACAGAGTGATTATTCCTCTACACGGCACCATCAAACTCTCCCTGGGTCAGACAGAGAGTCATTATTCCTCTACACGGTCCCATCAAACGCTAACGGGGGTCAGACACAGAGTGATTATTCCTCTACACGGTCCCATGAAACACTCCCGGGGTCAGACACAGAGTGAATCTCCGTCCACACCTTCCCAACACACACTCCCGGTGTCAGACAGAGTGATTATTCCTCTACACGGTCCCAGCAAACACTCCCGGGGTCAGACACAGAGTGATTATTCCTCTACACGGTCCCAGCAAACACTCCCGGGGTCAGACAGAGTGATTATTCCTCTACACCGCCCATCAAACACTCCCGGGACAGACACAGACTGATTATTCCTCCGCACGGTCCCATCAAACACTCCCAGGGTCAGACCCAGAGTGAATTTATATCCACACCGTCCCATCATACACTCCCGGGGTCAGACACAGAGTGATTATTCCTCTACACGGTCCCATCAAACACTCCCGGGGTCAGCCACAGAGTGATTATTCCTCTACACTGCCCATACACACACTCACGGGGTCAGACACAGAGTGATTATTCCTCCACACCGTCCCATCACACACTCCCGGGGTCAGACACAGAGTGATTATTCCTCTCCACGGCCCCATCAAACTCTCCCTGTGTCAGACAGAGAGTCATTATTCCTCTACACGGTCCCATCAAACGCTAACGGGGGTCAGACACAGAGTGATTATTCCTCTACACGGTCCCATGAAACACTCCCGGGGTCAGACACAGAGTGAATCTCCGTCCACACCTTCCCAACACACACTCCCGGGGTCAGACAGACTGATTATTCCTCTACACGGTCCCAGCAAACACTCCCGGGGTCAGACACAGAGTGATTATTCCTCTACACGGTCCCAGCAAACACTCCCGGGGTCAGACACAGAGTGATTATTCCTCTACACCTTCCCATCACACACTCCCGGGACAGACACAGACTGATTATTCCTCCGCACGGTCCCATCAAACACTCCCGGGGTCAGACACAGAATGAATTTATATCCACACCATCCCATCATACATTCCCGGGGTAAGACACAGAGTGATTATTCCTCTACACGGTCCCATCAAACACTCCCGGGGTCAGCCACAGAGTGATTATTCCTCTACACATCCCATACACACTCTCCCGGGGTCAGACGCAGAGTGAATCTCCCTCCACACCGTCCCATCACACACTCCCGGGGTCAGACACAGAGTGATTATTCCTCTACACGGTCCCATCAAACACTCCCGGGGTCAGACACAGATTGAATCTCCGTCCACACCGTCCCATCACACACTCCCGGGGTCAGACACAGAGTGATTATTCCTCTACACGGTCCCATCAGACACTCCAGGGGTCAGCCACAGAGTGATTATTCCTCTACACTGGACCATCAAACATTCCGTGGGTCAGACACACAGAGATTATTCCTCTACACGGTCCCATCAAACACTCCCGGGGTCAGACACAGAGTGATTATTCCTCCACACGGTTCCATCAAACACTCCCGGGGTCAGACACAGGGTGAATCACCCTCCACACCGTCCCATCACACACTCCCGGGTTAGACACAGAGTGATTATTGATCTACACGGTCCCATCAAATACTCCCGGGGTCAGACAGAGCTATTATTCCTCTACACGGTCCCAGCAAACACAACCGGTGTCAGACACAGAGTGATTATTCCTCTACACGGTAACATCAAACACTCCCGTGGTCGGACACAGTGTGGTTATTCCTCTACTCGGTCCCATCAAACACTCCCGGGGTCAGACAGAGACTGAATCTCCCTCCACACCGTCCCATCTCACATTCCCGTGGTCAGACACAGAGAGATTAATCCTCTACACCGACGCACAACACACTCTCGTTGTCAAACACAGAGTGAATCTCCGTCCACACAGTTCCATCAAACACTCCCGGGGTAAGACACAGACTGAATTTCCCTCCACACCGTAACAACACACACACCCGGTCAGACACAGACTGATTATTCCTCTACACGGTCCCATCAAACGCTCCCGGGGGTCAGACACAGAGTGATTATTCCTCTACACGGTCCCAGCAAACACTCCCGGGGTCAGACACAGAGAGAATATCCCTCCACACCGTCCCGTCACAAACTCCCCGTGTCAGACACAGAGTGATTATTCCTCTACACCGCCCATCACACACTCCCGGGACAGACACAGTCTGATTATTCCTCCGCACGGTCCCATCAAACACTCCCGGGGTCAGACACAGAGTGAATTTATATCCACACCGACCCATCATACACTCCCGGGGTCAGACACAGTGATCATTCCTCTACACGGTCCCATCAAACACTCCCGGGGTCAGACACAGAGTGATTATTCCTCTACACGGTCCCATCAAACGCTCCCGGGGGTCAGACACAGAGTGATTATTCCTCTACACGGTCCCAGCAAACACTCCCGGGGTCAGACACAGAGAGAATATCCCTCCACACCGTCCCGTCACAAACTCCCCGTGTCAGACACAGAGTGATTATTCCTCTACACCGCCCATCACACACTCCCGGGACAGACACAGTCTGATTATTCCTCCGCACGGTCCCATCAAACACTCCCGGGGTCAGACACAGAGTGAATTTATATCCACACCGTCCCATCAAACACTCCCGGGGTCAGCCACAGAGTGATTATTCCTCTACACCGACGCATCGCACACTCCCGTGGTCAAACACAGAGTGATTATTCCTCTACACGGTTCCATCAAACAATCCCGGGGTCAGAGACAGGGTGAATCTCCCTCCACACCGTCCCATCACACACTCCGTGGGTCAGACACAGAGTGATTATTGATCTACACGGTCCCATCAGACACTCCCGGGGTCAGCCACAGAGTGATTAATCCTCTACACCAACGCATCACACACTTCCGTGGTCAAACACAGAGTGATTATTCCTCTACACGGTCCCATCAAACACTCCCGGGGTCAGACACAGAGTGATTATTCCTCTACACGGCCCCATCAAACTTTCCCTGGGTCAGACAGGTGTGATTATTCCTCTACACGGTCCCATGAAACACTCCCGGGTCAGACACAGAGTGAATCTCCGTCCACACCGTCCCAACACACACTCCCGGGGTCGGACAGAGTGATTATTCCTCTACACGGTCCCAGCAAACACTCCCGGGGTCAGACACAGAGAGAATCTCCCTCCACACCGTCCGGTCACAAACTCCCCGTGTCAGACACAGAGAGATTATTCCTCTACACCTCCCATCACACACTCCCGGGACAGACACAGACTGATTATTCCTCCGCACTGTCCCATCAAACACTCCCGGGGTCAGACACAGAGTGAATTTATATCCACACCGTCCCATCATACACTCCCGGGGTCAGACACAGAGTGATTATTTCTCTACACGGTCCCATCAAACACTCCCGGGGTCAGCCACAGAGTGATTATTCCTCTACACAGCCCATACACACTCTCCCGGGGTCAGACACAGAGTGATTATTCCTCTACACGGTTCCATCAAACAATCCCGGTGTCAGAGACAGGGTGAATCTCCCTCCACACCGTCCCATCACACACTCCGTGGGTCAGACACAGAAAGATTATTGATCTACACGGTCCCATAAGACACTCCCGGGGTCAGCCACAGAGTGATTAATCCTCTACACCAACGCATCACACACTCCCGTGGTCAAACACAGAGTGATTATTCCTCTACACGGTCCCATGAAACACTCCCGTGGTCAAACACAGTGTGATTATTCCGCTACACGGTCCCATCAAACACACCCGGGGGTCAGACACAGATTGAATCTCCCTCCACGCCGTCCCATCACACACTCCCGGGGTCAGACACAGAGTGATTATTCCTCTACACGGTCCCATCAGACTCTCCCGGGGTCAGCCACAGAGTGATTAATCCTCTACACCGACGCATCACACACTCCCGTGGTCAAACACAGAGTGATTATTCCTCTACACGGTCCCATCAAACACTCCCGGGGTCAGACACAGAGTGAATCTCCGTCCACACCGTCCCAACACACACTCCCGCGGTCAGACAGAGTGATTATTCCTCTACACGGTCCCAGCAAACACTCCCGGGATCAGACACAGAGAGAATCTCCCTCCACACCGTCCCGTCACAAACTCCCCGTGTCAGACACAGAGTGATTATTCCTCTACACCGCCCATCACAAACTCCCGGGACAGACACAGAGTGAATCTCCCTCCACACCGTCCCATCACACACTCTCGGGGTCAGTCACAGAGTGATTATTCCTCTACACGGTCCCATCAAACACTCCCGGGGTCAGACACAGAGTCATTAATCCTCTACCCCGACGCATCACACACTCCCGTGGTCAAACACAGAGTGATTATTCCTCAACACGGTTCCATCAAACACTTCCGGGGTCAGACACAGGGTGAATCTCCCTCCACACCGTCCCAACGCACACTCCCGGGGTCAGACACTGATTGATTATTGATCTACACGATCCCATCAAACACTCCCGGGGTCAGACACAGATTGAATCTCCCTCCACACCGTCCCATCACACACTCCCGGGGTCAGCCACAGAGTGATTAATCCTCTACACCTACGCATCACACACTCCCGTGTTCAAACACAGAATGATTATTCCTCTACACGGTCCCATCAAACACTCCCGGGGTCAGACACAGAGTGATTATTCCTCTACACGGTCCCATCAAACGCTCCCGGGGGTCAGACACAGAGTGATTATTCCTCTACACGTCCCATCAGACACTCCCGGGGTCAGCCACAGAGTGATTAATCCTCTACACCGACGCATCACACACTCCCGTGGTCAAACACAGAGTGATTATTCCTCGACACGGTCCCATCAAACACTCCCGGGGTCAGACACAGTGTGATTATTCCTCTACACGGCCCCATCAAACTCTCCCTGGGTCAGACAGAGAGTGATTATTCCTCTACACGGTCCCTTCAAACGCTCCCGGGGGTCAGACACAGTGTGATTATTCCTCTACACGGCCCCATCAAACTCTCCCTGGGTCAGACAGAGAGTGATTATTCCTCTACACGGTCCCATGAAACACTCCCGGGGTCAGACACAGAGTGAATCTCCCTCCACACCGACCCAACACACACTCCCGGGGTCAGACAGAGTGATTATTCCTCTACAGGGTCCCAACACACACTCCCGGGGTCAGACAGAGTGATTATTCCTCTACACGGTCCCAGCAAACACTCCCGGGGTCAGACACAGAGAGAATCTCCCTCCACACCGTCCCGTCACAAACTCCCGGTGTCAGACACAGAGTAATTATTCCTCTACACCGCCCATCACACACTCCCGGGACAGACACAGACTGATTATTCCTCCGCACGGTCCCATCAAACACTCCCGGGGTCAGACACAGAGTGAATTTATATCCACACCGTCCCATCATACACTCCCGGGGTCAGACACACAGTGATTATTCCTCTACACGGTCCCATCAAACACTCCCGGGGTCAGACACAGAGTGATTATTCCTCTACACTGCCCATACACACACTCCCGGGGTCAGACACAGAGTGAATCTCCCTCCACACCGTCCCATTACACACTCCCGGGGTCAGACACAGAGTGATTATTCCTCTACACGGTCCCATCAGACACTCCCGGGGTCAGCCACAGAGTGATTAATCATCTACACCGACGCATCACACACTCCCGTGGTCAGACACAGAGTGATTATTCCTCTACACGGCACCATCAAACTCTCCCTGGGTCAGACAGAGAGTCATTATTCCTCTACACGGTCCCATCAAACGCTAACGGGGGTCAGACACAGAGTGATTATTCCTCTACACGGTCCCATGAAACACTCCCGGGGTCAGACACAGAGTGAATCTCCGTCCACACCTTCCCAACACACACTCCCGGTGTCAGACAGAGTGATTATTCCTCTACACGGTCCCAGCAAACACTCCCGGGGTCAGACACAGAGTGATTATTCCTCTACACGGTCCCAGCAAACACTCCCGGGGTCAGACCCAGAGTGAATTTATATCCACACCGTCCCATCATGCACTCCCGGGGTCAGACACAGAGTGATTATTCCTCTACACGGTCCCATCAAACACTCCCGGGGTCAGCCACAGAGTGATTATTCCTCTACACTGCCCATACACACACTCACGGGGTCAGACACAGAGTGATTATTCCTCCGCACGGTCCCATCAAACACTCCCAGGGTCAGACCCAGAGTGAATTTATATCCACACCGTCCCATCATACACTCCCGGGGTCAGACACAGAGTGATTATTCCTCTACACGGTCCCATCAAACACTCCCGGGGTCAGCCACAGAGTGATTATTCCTCTACACTGCCCATACACACACTCACGGGGTCAGACACAGAGTGATTATTCCTCCACACCGTCCCATCACACACTCCCGGGGTCAGACACAGAGTGATTATTCCTCTCCACGGCCCCATCAAACTCTCCCTGGGTCAGACAGAGAGTCATTATTCCTCTACACGGTCCCATCAAACGCTAACGGGGGTCAGACACAGAGTGATTATTCCTCTACACGGTCCCAGCAAACACTCCCGGGGTCAGACACAGAGAGAATCTCCCTCCACACCGTCCGGTCACAAACTCCCCGTGTCAGACACAGAGAGATTATTCCTCTACACCTCCCATCACACACTCCCGGGACAGACACAGACTGATTATTCCTCCGCACTGTCCCATCAAACACTCCCGGGGTCAGACACAGAGTGAATTTATATCCACACCGTCCCATCATACACTCCCGGGGTCAGACACAGAGTGATTATTTCTCTACACGGTCCCATCAAACACTCCCGGGGTCAGCCACAGAGTGATTATTCCTCTACACAGCCCATACACACTCTCCCGGGGTCAGACACAGAGTGATTATTCCTCTACACGGTTCCATCAAACAATCCCGGTGTCAGAGACAGGGTGAATCTCCCTCCACACCGTCCCATCACACACTCCGTGGGTCAGACACAGAAAGATTATTGATCTACACGGTCCCATAAGACACTCCCGGGGTCAGCCACAGAGTGATTAATCCTCTACACCAACGCATCACACACTCCCGTGGTCAAACACAGAGTGATTATTCCTCTACACGGTCCCATGAAACACTCCCGTGGTCAAACACAGTGTGATTATTCCGCTACACGGTCCCATCAAACACACCCGGGGGTCAGACACAGATTGAATCTCCCTCCACGCCGTCCCATCACACACTCCCGGGGTCAGACACAGAGTGATTATTCCTCTACACGGTCCCATCAGACTCTCCCGGGGTCAGCCACAGAGTGATTAATCCTCTACACCGACGCATCACACACTCCCGTGGTCAAACACAGAGTGATTATTCCTCTACACGGTCCCATCAAACACTCCCGGGGTCAGACACAGAGTGAATCTCCGTCCACACCGTCCCAACACACACTCCCGCGGTCAGACAGAGTGATTATTCCTCTACACGGTCCCAGCAAACACTCCCGGGATCAGACACAGAGAGAATCTCCCTCCACACCGTCCCGTCACAAACTCCCCGTGTCAGACACAGAGTGATTATTCCTCTACACCGCCCATCACAAACTCCCGGGACAGACACAGAGTGAATCTCCCTCCACACCGTCCCATCACACACTCTCGGGGTCAGTCACAGAGTGATTATTCCTCTACACGGTCCCATCAAACACTCCCGGGGTCAGACACAGAGTCATTAATCCTCTACCCCGACGCATCACACACTCCCGTGGTCAAACACAGAGTGATTATTCCTCAACACGGTTCCATCAAACACTTCCGGGGTCAGACACAGGGTGAATCTCCCTCCACACCGTCCCAACGCACACTCCCGGGGTCAGACACTGATTGATTATTGATCTACACGATCCCATCAAACACTCCCGGGGTCAGACACAGATTGAATCTCCCTCCACACCGTCCCATCACACACTCCCGGGGTCAGCCACAGAGTGATTAATCCTCTACACCTACGCATCACACACTCCCGTGTTCAAACACAGAATGATTATTCCTCTACACGGTCCCATCAAACACTCCCGGGGTCAGACACAGAGTGATTATTCCTCTACACGGTCCCATCAAACGCTCCCGGGGGTCAGACACAGAGTGATTATTCCTCTACACGTCCCATCAGACACTCCCGGGGTCAGCCACAGAGTGATTAATCCTCTACACCGACGCATCACACACTCCCGTGGTCAAACACAGAGTGATTATTCCTCGACACGGTCCCATCAAACACTCCCGGGGTCAGACACAGTGTGATTATTCCTCTACACGGCCCCATCAAACTCTCCCTGGGTCAGACAGAGAGTGATTATTCCTCTACACGGTCCCTTCAAACGCTCCCGGGGGTCAGACACAGTGTGATTATTCCTCTACACGGCCCCATCAAACTCTCCCTGGGTCAGACAGAGAGTGATTATTCCTCTACACGGTCCCATGAAACACTCCCGGGGTCAGACACAGAGTGAATCTCCCTCCACACCGACCCAACACACACTCCCGGGGTCAGACAGAGTGATTATTCCTCTACAGGGTCCCAACACACACTCCCGGGGTCAGACAGAGTGATTATTCCTCTACACGGTCCCAGCAAACACTCCCGGGGTCAGACACAGAGAGAATCTCCCTCCACACCGTCCCGTCACAAACTCCCGGTGTCAGACACAGAGTAATTATTCCTCTACACCGCCCATCACACACTCCCGGGACAGACACAGACTGATTATTCCTCCGCACGGTCCCATCAAACACTCCCGGGGTCAGACACAGAGTGAATTTATATCCACACCGTCCCATCATACACTCCCGGGGTCAGACACACAGTGATTATTCCTCTACACGGTCCCATCAAACACTCCCGGGGTCAGACACAGAGTGATTATTCCTCTACACTGCCCATACACACACTCCCGGGGTCAGACACAGAGTGAATCTCCCTCCACACCGTCCCATTACACACTCCCGGGGTCAGACACAGAGTGATTATTCCTCTACACGGTCCCATCAGACACTCCCGGGGTCAGCCACAGAGTGATTAATCATCTACACCGACGCATCACACACTCCCGTGGTCAGACACAGAGTGATTATTCCTCTACACGGCACCATCAAACTCTCCCTGGGTCAGACAGAGAGTCATTATTCCTCTACACGGTCCCATCAAACGCTAACGGGGGTCAGACACAGAGTGATTATTCCTCTACACGGTCCCATGAAACACTCCCGGGGTCAGACACAGAGTGAATCTCCGTCCACACCTTCCCAACACACACTCCCGGTGTCAGACAGAGTGATTATTCCTCTACACGGTCCCAGCAAACACTCCCGGGGTCAGACACAGAGTGATTATTCCTCTACACGGTCCCAGCAAACACTCCCGGGGTCAGACCCAGAGTGAATTTATATCCACACCGTCCCATCATGCACTCCCGGGGTCAGACACAGAGTGATTATTCCTCTACACGGTCCCATCAAACACTCCCGGGGTCAGCCACAGAGTGATTATTCCTCTACACTGCCCATACACACACTCACGGGGTCAGACACAGAGTGATTATTCCTCCGCACGGTCCCATCAAACACTCCCAGGGTCAGACCCAGAGTGAATTTATATCCACACCGTCCCATCATACACTCCCGGGGTCAGACACAGAGTGATTATTCCTCTACACGGTCCCATCAAACACTCCCGGGGTCAGCCACAGAGTGATTATTCCTCTACACTGCCCATACACACACTCACGGGGTCAGACACAGAGTGATTATTCCTCCACACCGTCCCATCACACACTCCCGGGGTCAGACACAGAGTGATTATTCCTCTCCACGGCCCCATCAAACTCTCCCTGGGTCAGACAGAGAGTCATTATTCCTCTACACGGTCCCATCAAACGCTAACGGGGGTCAGACACAGAGTGATTATTCCTTTACACGGTCCCATGAAACACTCCCGGGGTCAGACACAGAGTGAATCTCCGTCCACACCTTCCCAACACACACTCCCGGGGTCAGACAGACTGATTATTCCTCTACACGGTCCCAGCAAACACTCCCGGGGTCAGACACAGAGTGATTATTCCTCTACACGGTCCCAGCAAACACTCCCGGGGTCAGACACAGAGTGATTATTCCTCTACACCGCCCATCACACACTCCCGGGACAGACACAGACTGATTATTACTCCGCACGGTCCCATCAAACACTCCCGGGGTCAGACACAGAATGAATTTATATCCACACCATCCCATCATACATTCCCGGGGTAAGACACAGAGTGATTATTCCTCTACACGGTCCCATCAAACACTCCCGGGGTCAGCCACAGAGTGATTATTCCTCTACACATCCCATACACACTCTCCCGGGGTCAGACGCAGAGTGAATCTCCCTCCACACCGTCCCATCACACACTCCCGGGGTCAGACACAGAGTGATTATTCCTCTACACGGTCCCATCAAACACTCCCGGGGTCAGCCACAGAGTGATTAATCCTCTACACCGACGCATCACACACTCCCGTGGTCAAACACAGAGTGATTATTCCTCTACACGGTTCCATCAAACACTCCCGGGGTCAGACACAGGGAGAATCTCCCTCCACACCGTCCCATCACACACTCCGGGGGTCAGACACAGAATGATTATTGATCTACACGGTCCCATCAAACACTCCCGGGGTCAGACACAGATTGAATCTCCCTCCACACCGTCCCATCACACACTCCCGGGGTCAGACACAGAGTGATTATTCCTCTACACGGTCCCATCAGACACTCCCGGGGTCAGCCACAGAGTGATTATTCCTCTACACGGTCCCATCAGACACTCCCGGGGTCAGCCACAGAGTGATTATTCCTCTACAGCGACGCATCACACACTCCCGTGGTCAAACACAGAGTGATTATTCCTCTACTCGGTTCGATCAAACACTCCCGGGGTCAGCCACAGAGTGATTATTCCTCTACACTGGACCATCAAACACTCCGTGGGTCAGACACACAGAGATTATTCCTCTACACAGTCCAATCAAACACTCCCGGGGTCAGACACAGAGTGAATCTCCCAACACGCCGTCCCATCAAACACTCCCGGGGTCAGACACAGAGTGATTATTCCTCTACACGGTCCCATCAGACATTCCCGGGGTCAGCCACAGAGTGATTATTCCTCTACACTGGACCATCAAACACTCCGTGGGTCAGACACACAGAGATTATTCCTCTACACGGTCCCATCAAACACTCCCGGGGTCAGACACAGAGTGAATCTCCCTACACGCCGTCCCATCAAACACTCCCGGGGTCAGCCACAGAGTGATTATTCCTCTACACTGGACCATCAAACACTCCGTGGGTCAGACACACAGAGATTATTCCTCTACACGGTCCCATCAAACACTCCCGGGGTCAGACACAGAGTGAATCTCCCTACACGCCGTCCCATCAAACACTCCCGGGGTCAGACACAGAGTGATTATTCCTCCACACGGTCCCATCAAATACTCCCGGGGTCAGACAGAGCTATTATTCCTCTACACGGTCCCAGCAAACACAACCGGTGTCAGACACAGAGTGATTATTCCTCTACACGGTAACATCAAACACTCCCGTGGTCGGACACAGTGTGGTTATTCCTCTACTCGGTCCCATCAAACACTCCCGGGGTCAGACAGAGACTGAATCTCCCTCCACACCGTCCCATCTCACATTCCCGTGGTCAGACACAGAGAGATTAATCCTCTACACCGACGCACAACACACTCTCGTGGTCAAACACAGAGTGAATCTCCGTCCACACAGTTCCATCAAACACTCCCGGGGTAAGACACAGACTGAATTTCCCTCCACACCGTAACAACACACACACCCGGTCAGACACAGACTGATTATTCCTCTACACGGTCCCATCAAACGCTCCCGGGGGTCAGACACAGAGTGATTATTCCTCTACACGGTCCCAGCAAACACTCCCGGGGTCAGACACAGAGAGAATATCCCTCCACACCGTCCCGTCACAAACTCCCCGTGTCAGACACAGAGTGATTATTCCTCTACACCGCCCATCACACACTCCCGGGACAGACACAGTCTGATTATTCCTCCGCACGGTCCCATCAAACACTCCCGGGGTCAGACACAGAGTGAATTTATATCCACACCGACCCATCATACACTCCCGGGGTCAGACACAGTGATCATTCCTCTACACGGTCCCATCAAACACTCCCGGGGTCAGACACAGAGTGATTATTCCTCTACACGGTCCCATCAAACGCTCCCGGGGGTCAGACACAGAGTGATTATTCCTCTACACGGTCCCAGCAAACACTCCCGGGGTCAGACACAGAGAGAATATCCCTCCACACCGTCCCGTCACAAACTCCCCGTGTCAGACACAGAGTGATTATTCCTCTACACCGCCCATCACACACTCCCGGGACAGACACAGTCTGATTATTCCTCCGCACGGTCCCATCAAACACTCCCGGGGTCAGACACAGAGTGAATTTATATCCACACCGTCCCATCAAACACCACCGGGGTCAGCCACAGAGTGATTAATCCTCTACACCGACGCATCGCACACTCCCGTGGTCAAACACAGAGTGATTATTCCTCTACACGGTTCCATCAAACAATCCCGGGGTCAGAGACAGGGTGAATCTCCCTCCACACCGTCCCATCACACACTCCGTGGGTCAGACACAGAATGATTATTGATCTACACGGTCCCATCAGACACTCCCGGGGTCAGCCACAGAGTGATTAATCCTCTACACCAACGCATCACACACTTCCGTGGTCAAACACAGAGTGATTATTCCTCTACACGGTCCCATCAAACACTCCCGGGGTCAGACACAGAGTGATTATTCCTCTACACGGCCCCATCAAACTTTCCCTGGGTCAGACAGGTGTGATTATTCCTCTACACGGTCCCATGAAACACTCCCGGGTCAGACACAGAGTGAATCTCCGTCCACACCGTCCCAACACACACTCCCGGGGTCGGACAGAGTGATTATTCCTCTACACGGTCCCAGCAAACACTCCCGGGGTCAGACACAGAGAGAATCTCCCTCCACACCGTCCGGTCACAAACTCCCCGTGTCAGACACAGAGAGATTATTCCTCTACACCGCCCATCACACACTCCCGGGACAGACACAGACTGATTATTCCTCCGCACTGTCCCATCAAACACTCCCGGGGTCAGACACAGAGTGAATTTATATCCACACCGTCCCATCATACACTCCCGGGGTCAGACACAGAGTGATTATTTCTCTACACGGTCCCATCAAACACTCCCGGGGTCAGCCACACAGAGATTATTCCTCTACACGGTCCCATCAAACACTCCCGGGGTCAGACACAGAGTGAATCTCCCTACACGCCGTCCCATCAAACACTCCCGGGGTCAGACACAGAGTGATTATTCCTCCACACGGTCCCATCAAATACTCCCGGGGTCAGACAGAGCTATTATTCCTCTACACGGTCCCAGCAAACACAACCGGTGTCAGACACAGAGTGATTATTCCTCTACACGGTAACATCAAACACTCCCGTGGTCGGACACAGTGTGGTTATTCCTCTACTCGGTCCCATCAAACACTCCCGGGGTCAGACAGAGACTGAATCTCCCTCCACACCGTCCCATCTCACATTCCCGTGGTCAGACACAGAGAGATTAATCCTCTACACCGACGCACAACACACTCTCGTGGTCAAACACAGAGTGAATCTCCGTCCACACAGTTCCATCAAACACTCCCGGGGTAAGACACAGACTGAATTTCCCTCCACACCGTAACAACACACACACCCGGTCAGACACAGACTGATTATTCCTCTACACGGTCCCATCAAACGCTCCCGGGGGTCAGACACAGAGTGATTATTCCTCTACACGGTCCCAGCAAACACTCCCGGGGTCAGACACAGAGAGAATATCCCTCCACACCGTCCCGTCACAAACTCCCCGTGTCAGACACAGAGTGATTATTCCTCTACACCGCCCATCACACACTCCCGGGACAGACACAGTCTGATTATTCCTCCGCACGGTCCCATCAAACACTCCCGGGGTCAGACACAGAGTGAATTTATATCCACACCGACCCATCATACACTCCCGGGGTCAGACACAGTGATCATTCCTCTACACGGTCCCATCAAACACTCCCGGGGTCAGACACAGAGTGATTATTCCTCTACACGGTCCCATCAAACGCTCCCGGGGGTCAGACACAGAGTGATTATTCCTCTACACGGTCCCAGCAAACACTCCCGGGGTCAGACACAGAGAGAATATCCCTCCACACCGTCCCGTCACAAACTCGCCGTGTCAGACACAGAGTGATTATTCCTCTACACCGCCCATCACACACTCCCGGGACAGACACAGTCTGATTATTCCTCCGCACGGTCCCATCAAACACTCCCGGGGTCAGACACAGAGTGAATTTATATCCACACCGTCCCATCAAACACCACCGGGGTCAGCCACAGAGTGATTAATCCTCTACACCGACGCATCGCACACTCCCGTGGTCAAACACAGAGTGATTATTCCTCTACACGGTTCCATCAAACAATCCCGGGGTCAGAGACAGGGTGAATCTCCCTCCACACCGTCCCATCACACACTCCGTGGGTCAGACACAGAATGATTATTGATCTACACGGTCCCATCAGACACTCCCGGGGTCAGCCACAGAGTGATTAATCCTCTACACCAACGCATCACACACTTCCGTGGTCAAACACAGAGTGATTATTCCTCTACACGGTCCCATCAAACACTCCCGGGGTCAGACACAGAGTGATTATTCCTCTACACGGCCCCATCAAACTTTCCCTGGGTCAGACAGGTGTGATTATTCCTCTACACGGTCCCATGAAACACTCCCGGGTCAGACACAGAGTGAATCTCCGTCCACACCGTCCCAACACACACTCCCGGGGTCGGACAGAGTGATTATTCCTCTACACGGTCCCAGCAAACACTCCCGGGGTCAGACACAGAGAGAATCTCCCTCCACACCGTCCGGTCACAAACTCCCCGTGTCAGACACAGAGAGATTATTCCTCTACACCGCCCATCACACACTCCCGGGACAGACACAGACTGATTATTCCTCCGCACTGTCCCATCAAACACTCCCGGGGTCAGACACACAGTGATTATTCCTCTACACGGTCCCATCAAACACTACCGGGGTCAGACACAGAGTGAATCTCCCTCCACGCCGTCCCATCACACACTCCCGGGGTCAGACACAGTGTGATTATTCCTCTACACGGTCCCATCAAACACTCCCGGGGTCAGACACAGAGTGATTATTCCTCTACACGGTCCCATCAAACTCTCCCGGGGGTCAGACACAGAGTGATTATTCCTCTACACCGCCCATCACACACTCCCGGGGTCAGACACAGAGTGAATCTCCCTCCACACCGTCCCATCACACACTCCCGGGTTCAGACACAGAGTGAATCTCCCTCCAAACCGTACCATCACACACTCCCTGGGTCAGATACAGAGAGATTATTGCTCTACACGGTACCATCAAACACATTCCCGTGTCAGCCACAGAGTGATTATTCCTCTACACCGCCCATCAAACACTCCCGGGGTCAGCCACAGAGTGATCAATCCACTACACCGACGCATCACACTCTCCCGTGGTCAAACACAGAGTGATTATTCCTCTACACGGTTCCATCAAACACTCCCGGGGTCAGACACAGAGTGATTATTGATCTATACTGTCCCATCAAACACTCCAGGGGTTAGACACAGAGTGAATCTCGGTCCACACCGTCCCATCAAACACACCCGGGGGTCAGACACAGAGCGATTATTCCTAAACACTGTACCATCAAACACTCCGTGGGTCAGACACACAGTGATTATTCCTCTACACGGTCCCATCAAAAACTCCCGGGGTCAGACACAGAGTAAATCTCCCTCCACGCCGTCCCATCACACACTCCAGGGGTCAGACACAGAGTCATTATTCCTCTACACGGTACCATCAAAAACTCCCGGGGTCAGACACAGAGTGATTATTCCTCTACACTGCCCATACACACACTCACGGGGTCAGACACAGAGTGATTATTCCTCCACACCGTCCCATCACACACTCCCGGGGTCAGACACAGAGTGATTATTCCTCTCCACGGCCCCATCAAACTCTCCCTGGGTCAGACAGAGAGTCATTATTCCTCTACACGGTCCCATCAAACGCTAACGGGGGTCAGACACAGAGTGAATCTCCCTACACACCGTCCCATCACACTCTCCCGTGATCAGACACAGAGTGATTATTCCTCTACACGGTCCCATCAAACACTCCCTGGGTCAGACAAAGAGTGAATCTCCCTACACACCGTCCCAGCACACACTCCCGTCGTCAGACACAGTATGATTATTCCTCTCCACGGTCCCATCAAACACTCCCGGGGTTCAGACACAGAGCGATTATTCCTCTACACGTTAACATCAAACACACCGTGGTTCAGACACACAGTGATTATTCCTCTACACGGTCCCATCACACACTCCCGGGGTCAGACACAGAGCGATTATTCCTCTACACGGTCCCATCAAACACTCCCGGGGTCAGACACAGAGTGATTATTCCTCTACACGGTCCCAACAAACACTCCCGGTGTCAGACACAGTGTGAATCTCCTTCCACACCGTCCCATCACACTCTCCCGGGGTCAGACACAGAGTGATTATTCCTCTGCACGGTCCCATCAAACACTCCCGGGGTCAGACACAGAGTGAGTCTCCCTCCACACCGTCCCATCACAATCTCCCGGTATCATGATCAGAGTGATTATTCCTCTACACGGTCCCATCAAACACTCCCGGGGTCAGACACAGAGTGAATTTATATCCACACCGTCCCATCATACTCTCCCGTGGTCAGACACAGAGTGAATCTCCCTCCACACCGTCCCATCACACACTCCCGTCGTCAGACACAGAGTGATTATTCCTCTACACGGTCCCATCAAACACTCCCGGGGTCAGACACAGAGTGATTATTCCTCTACACGGTCCCATCAAACACTCCCGGAGTCAGACACAGAGTGAATTTATATCCACACCGTCCCATCATACACTCCGGGGGTCAGACACAGAGTGATTATTCCTCTACACTGTACCATCAAACACTCCGTGTGTCAGACACACAGTGATTATTCCTCTACACGATCCCACCAAACACTCCCGGTGTCAGACACAGAGTGATTATTCCTCTACACGGTCCCATCAAACACTCCCGGGGTCAGACACAGAGTGATTTTTCCTCTACACGGTCCCATCAAACGCTCCCGGGGTCAGACACAGAGTGATTATTCCTCAACACGGTCCCATCAAACACTCCCGGGGTCAGACACAGAGTGATTTTTCCTCTACACGGTCCCATCAAACACTCCCGGGGTCAGACACAGATTGGGTCTCCCTCCACACCGTCCCATCACACACTCCCGGTATCAGACTCAGAGTGATTATACCTCTACACGGTCCCATCAAACACTCCCGGGGTCAGACACAGAGTGAATTTATATCCACACCGTCCCATCATACGTTCCCGGGGTCAGACACAGGGTGATTATTCCTCTACAATGTACCATCAAACACTCCGTGGGTCAGACACAGAGTGATTATTCCTCTACACGATCCCATCAAACAATCCCGGGGTCAGACACAGAGTGATTATTCCTCTACACGGTCCCATCAAACACTCCCTGGGTCAGACAAAGAGTGAATCTCCCTACACACCGTCCCAGCACACACTCCCATCGTCAGACACAGAGTGATTATTCCTCTACACGGTCCCATCAAACACTCCCGGGATCAGACACAGAGTGATTTTTCCTCTGCACGGTCCCATCAAACACTCCCGGGGTCAGACACAGAGTGAGTCTCCCTCCACACTGTCCCATCACAATCTCCCGGTATCATGATCAGAGTGATTATTCCTCTGCACGGTCCCATCAAACACTCCCGGGGTCAGACACAGAGTGATTATTCCTCTACACGGTCCCATCAAACAATCCCGGGGTCAGACACAGTATGATTATTCCTCTCCACGGTCCCATCAAACACTCCCTGGGTTCAGACACAGAGCGATTATTCCTCTACACGTTAACATCAAACACACCGTGGTTCAGACACACAGTGATTATTCCTCTACACGGTCCCATCACACACTCCCGGGGTCAGACACAGAGCGATTATTCCTCTACACGGTCCCATCAAACACTCCCGGGGTCAGACACAGAGTGATTATTCCTCTACACGGTCCCAACAAACACTCCCGGTGTCAGACACAGTGTGAATCTCCTTCCACACCGTCCCATCACACTCTCCCGGGGTCAGACACAGAGATATTATTCCTCTGCACGGTCCCATCAAACACTCCCGGGGTCAGACACAGAGTGAGTCTCCCTCCACACCGTCCCATCACAATCTCCCGGTATCATGATCAGAGTGATTATTCCTCTACTCGGTCCCATCAAACACTCCCGGGGTCAGACACAGAGTGAATTTATATCCACACCGTCCCATCATACTCTCCCGTGGTCAGACACAGAGTGAATCTCCCTCCACACCGTCCCATCACACACTCCCGTCGTCAGACACAGAGTGATTATTCCTCTACACGGTCCCATCAAACACTCCCGGGGTCAGACAAAGAGTGAATCTCCCGACACACCGTCCCATCACACACTCCCGTGGTCAGAGACAGAGTGATTATTCCTCTACACGGTCCCATCAAACACTCCCGGGGTCAGACACAGAGTGATTATTCCTCTACACGGTCCCATCAAACACTCCCGGAGTCAGACACAGAGTGAATTTATATCCACTCCGTCCCATCATACACTCCGGGGGTCAGACACAGAGTGATTATTCCTCTACACTGTACCATCAAACACTCCGTGTGTCAGACACACAGTGATTATTCCTCTACACGATCCCATCAAACACTCCCGGTGTCAGACACAGAGTGATTATTCCTCTACACGGTCCCATCAAACACTCCCGGGGTCAGACACAGAGTGATTTTTCCTCTACACGGTCCCATCAAACACTCCCGGGGTCAGACACAGAGTGATTATTCCTCAACACGGTCCCATCAAACACTCCCGGGGTCAGACACAGAGTGATTTTTCCTCTACACGGTCCCATCAAACACTCCCGGGGTCAGACACAGATTGGGTCTCCCTCCACCCCGTCCCATCACACACTCCCGGTATCAGACTCAGAGTGATTATACCTCTACACGGTCCCATCAAACACTCCCGGGGTCAGACACAGAGTGATTTTTCCACTGCACAGTCCCATCAATCACTCCCGGGGTCAGACACAGAGTGGGTCTCCCTCCACACCGTCCCATCACACACTCCCGGTATCAGACTCAGAGTGATTATTCCTCTACACGGTCCCATCACACTCTCCCTGGGTCAGACACAGAGTGATTATTCCTCTACACAGTCCCAACAAACACTCCCGGGGTCAGACACATAGTGATTATTCCTCTACACGGTCCCATCACACACTCCCGGGGTCAGACACAGAGTGAATTTATATCCACACCGTCCCATCATACACTCCCGGGGGTCAGACACAGAGTGAATCTCCCTCCACACCGTCCCATCACACACTCCCGTGGTCAGACACAGAGTGATTATTCCTCTACACGGTCCCATCAAACACTCCCTGGGTCAGACAAAGAGTGAATCTCCCTACACACCGTCCCATCACACACTCCCGTCGTCAGACACAGTATGTTTATCCCTCTCCACGGTCCCATCATACGCTCCCGGGGTCAGACACAGGGTGATTATTCCTCTACAATGTACCATCAAACACTCCGTGGGTCAGACACAGAGTGATTATTCCTCTACACGATCCCATCAAACACTCCCGGGGTCAGACACAGAGTGATTATTCCTCTACACGGTCCCATCAAACACTCCCTTGGTCAGACTCAGAGTGATTTTTCCTCTACACGGTCCCATCAAACACTCCCGGAGTCAGACACAGTGTGATTATTCCTCAACACGGTCCCATCAAACACTCCCGGGGTCAGACACAGAGTGATTTTTCCACTGCACGGTCCCATCAATCACTCCCGGGGTCAGACTCAGAGTGATTATTCCTCTACACGGTCCCATCAATCACTCTCGGGGTCAGACACAGAGTGAATTTATATCCACACCGTCCCATCATACTCTCCCGGGGTCAGACACAGAGTGAATCTCCCTCCACACCGTCCCATCACACTCTCCCGTGATCAGACACAGAGTGATTATTCCTCTACACGGTCCCATCAAACACTCCCTGGGTCAGACAAAGAGTGAATCTCCCTACACACCGTCCCAGCACACACTCCCGTCGTCAGACACAGTATGATTATTCCTCTCCACGGTCCCATCAAACACTCCCGGGGTTCAGACACAGAGCGATTATTCCTCTACACGTTAACATCAAACACACCGTGGTTCAGACACACAGTGATTATTCCTCTACACGGTCCCATCACACACTCCCGGGGTCAGACACAGAGCGATTATTCCTCTACACGGTCCCATCAAACACTCCCGGGGTCAGACACAGAGTGATTATTCCTCTACACGGTCCCAACAAACACTCCCGGTGTCAGACACAGTGTGAATCTCCTTCCACACCGTCCCATCACACTCTCCCGGGGTCAGACACAGAGTGATTATTCCTCTGCACGGTCCCATCAAACACTCCCGGGGTCAGACACAGAGTGAGTCTCCCTCCACCCCGTCCCATCACAATCTCCCGGTATCATGATCAGAGTGATTATTCCTCTACACGGTCCCATCAAACACTCCCGGGGTCTGACACAGAGTGAATTTATATCCACACCGTCCCATCATACTCTCCCGTGGTCAGACACAGAGTGAATCTCCCTCCACACCGTCCCATCACACACTCCCGTCGTCAGACACAGAGTGATTATTCCTCTACACGGTCCCATCAAACACTCCCGGGGTCAGACAAAGAGTGAATCTCCCTACACACCGTCCCATCACACACTCCCGTGGTCAGAGACAGAGTGATTATTCCTCTACACGGTCCCATCAAACACTCCCGGGGTCAGACACAGAGTGATTATTCCTCTACACGGTCCCATCAAACACTCCCGGAGTCAGACACAGAGTGAATTTATATCCACACCGTCCCATCATACACTCCGGGGGTCAGACACAGAGTGATTATTCCTCTACACTGTACCATCAAACACTCCGTGTGTCAGACACACAGTGATTATTCCTCTACACGATCCCACCAAACACTCCCGGTGTCAGACACAGAGTGATTATTACTCTACACGGTCCCATCAAACACTCCCGGGGTCAGACACAGAGTGATTTTTCCTCTACACGGTCCCATCAAACACTCCCGGGGTCAGACACAGAGTGATTATTCCTCAACACGGTCCCATCAAACACTCCCGGGGTCAGACACAGAGTGATTTTTCCTCTACACGGTCCCATCAAACACTCCCGGGGTCAGACACAGATTGGGTCTCCCTCCACACCGTCCCATCACACACTCCCGGTATCAGACTCAGAGTGATTATACCTCTACACGGTCAATCAAACACTCCCGGGGTCAGACACAGAGTGAATTTATATCCACACCGTCCCATCATACGCTCCCGGGGTCAGACACAGGGTGATTATTCCTCTACAATGTACCATCAAACACTCCGTGGGTCAGACACAGAGTGATTATTCCTCTACACGATCCCATCAAACAATCCCGGGGTCAGACACAGAGTGATTATTCCTCTACACGGTCCCATCAAACACTCCCTGGGTCAGACAAAGAGTGAATCTCCCTACACACCGTCCCAGCACACACTCCCGTCGTCAGACACAGTATGACTATTCCTCTCCACGGTCCCATCAAACACTCCCTGGGTTCAGACACAGAGCGATTATTCCTCTACACGTTAACATCAAACACACCGTGGTTCAGACACACAGTGATTATTCCTCTACACGGTCCCATCACACACTCCCGGGGTCAGACACAGAGCGATTATTCCTCTACACGGTCCCATCAAACACTCGCGGGGTCAGACACAGAGTGATTATTCCTCTACACGGTCCCAACAAACACTCCCGGTGTCAGACACAGTGTGAATATTCCTCTGCACGGTCCCATCAAACACTCCCGGGGTCAGACACAGAGTGAGTCTCCCTCCACACCGTCCCATCACAATCTCCCGGTATCATGATCAGAGTGATTATTCCTCTACACGGTCCCATCAAACACTCCCGGGGTCAGACACAGAGTGAATTTATATCCACACCGTCCCATCATACTCTCCCGTGGTCAGACACAGAGTGAATCTCCCTCCACACCGTCCCATCACACACTCCCGTCGTCAGACACAGAGTGATTATTCCTCTACACGGTCCCATCAAACACTCCCGGGGTCAGACAAAGAGTGAATCTCCCGACACACCGTCCCATCACACACTCCCGTGGTCAGGGACAGAGTGATTATTCCTCTACACGGTCCCATCAAACACTCCCGGGGTCAGACACAGAGTGATTATTCCTCTACACGGTCCCATCAAACACTCCCGGAGTCAGACACAGAGTGAATTTATATCCACACCGTCCCATCATACACTCCGGGGGTCAGACACAGAGTGATTATTCCTCTACACTGTACCATCAAACACTCCGTGTGTCAGACACACAGTGATTATTCCTCTACACGATCCCATCAAACACTCCCGGTGTCAGACACAGAGTGATTATTCCTCTACACGGTCCCATCAAACACTCCCGGGGTCAGACACAGAGTGATTTTTCCTCTACACGGTCCCATCAAACACTCCCGGGGTCAGACACAGAGTGATTATTCCTCAACACCGTCCCATCAAACACTCCCGGGGTCAGACACAGAGTGATTTTTCCTCTACACGGTCCCATCAAACACTACCGGGGTCAGACACAGATTGGGTCTCCCTCCACCCCGTCCCATCACACACTCCCGGTATCAGACTCAGAGTGATTATAACTCTACACGGTCCCATCAAACACTCCCGGGGTCAGACACAGAGTGAATTTATATCCACACCGTCCCATCATACGCTCCCGGGGTCAGACACAGGGTGATTATTCCTCTACAATGTACCATCAAACACACCGTGGGTCAGACACAGAGTGATTATTCCTCTACACGATCCCATCAAACAATCCCGGGTTCAGACACAGAGTGATTATTCCTCTACACGGTCCCATCAAACACTCCCGGGGTCAGACACAGAGTGATTTTTCCTCTACACGGTCCCATCGAACACTCCCGGGGTCAGACACAGAGTGATTATTCCTCAACACGGTCCCATCAAACACTCCCGGGGTCAGACACAGAGTGATTTTTCCACTGCACAGTCCCATCAATCACTCCCGGGGTCAGACACAGAGTGGGTCTCCCTCCACACCGTTCCATCACACACTCCCGGTATCAGACTCAGAGTGATTATTCCTCTACACGGTCCCATCAATCACTCTCGGGGTCAGACACAGAGTGAATTTATATCCACACCGTCCCATCAAACTCTCCCGGGGTCAGACACAGAGTGAATCTCCCTCCACACCGTCCCATCACACACTCCCGTGGTCAGACACAGAGTGATTATTCCTCTACACGGTCCCATCAAACACACCCGGTGTCAGACACAGTGTGAATCTCCTTCCACACCGTCCCATCACACTCTCCCGGGGTCAGACACAGAGTGATTATTCCTCTACACTGTCCCAACAAACACTCCCGGGATCAGACACAGAGTGATTTTTCCTCTGCACGGTCCCATCAAACACTCCCGGGGTCAGACACAGAGTGAGTCTCCCTCCACACCGTCCCATCACAATCTCCCGGTATCATGATCAGAGTGATTATTCCTCTACACGGTCCCATCAAACACTCCCGGGGTCAGACACAGAGTGAATTTATATCCACACCGTCCCATCATACTCTCCCGTGGTCAGACACAGAGTGAATCTCCCTCCACACCGTCCCATCACACACTCCCATCGTCAGACACAGAGTGATTATTCCTCTACACGGTCCCATCAAACACTCCCGGGGTCAGACAAAGAGTGAATCTCCCTACACACCGTCCCATCACACACTCCCGTGGTTTGACACAGTATGATTATTCCTATCCACGGTCCCATCAAACACTCCCGGGGTCAGACACAGACTGAATCTCCCTCCACACCGTCCCATCACACACTCCCGTGGTCAGAGACAGATTGATTATTCCTCTACACGGTCCCATCAAACACTCCCGGGGGTCAGACACAGAGCGATTATTACTCTACATGTTAACATCATACACACCGTGGGTCAGACACACAGTGATTATTCCTCTACACGGTCCCATCACACACACCCCGGGTCAGACACAGAGTGATTATTCCTCTACAAGGTCCCAACAAACACTCCCGGTGTCAGACACAGTGTGAATCTACTTCCACACCGTCCCATCACACTCTCCCTGGGTCAGACACAGTGTGATTATTCCTCTACACAGTCCCAACAAACACTCCCGGGGTCAGACACATAGTGATTATTCCTCTACACGGTCCCATCACACACTCCCGGGGTCAGACACAGAGTGAATTTATATCCACACCGTCCCATCATACACTCCCGGGGGTCAGACACAGAGTGAATCTCCCTCCACACCGTCCCATCACACACTCCCGTGGACAGACACAGAGTGATTATTCCTCTACACGGTCCCATCAAACACTCCCTGGGTCAGACAAAGAGTGAATCTCCCTACACACCGTCCCATCACACACTCCCGTCGTCAGACACAGTATGTTTATCCCTCTCCACGGTCCCATCATACGCTCCCGTGTTCAGACACAGGGTGATTATTCCTCTACAATGTACCATCAAACACTCCGTGGGTCAGACACAGAGTGATTATTCCTCTACACGATCCCATCAAACACTCCCGGGGTCAGACACAGAGTGATTATTCCTCTACACGGTCCCATCAAACACTCCCGGGGTCAGACTCAGAGTGATTTTTCCTCTACACGGTCCCATCAAACATTCCCGGAGTCAGACACAGAGTGATTATTCCTCAACACGGTCCCATCAAACACTCCCGGGGTCAGACACAGAGTGATTTTTCCACTGCACGGTCCCATCAATCTCTCCCGGGGTCAGACTCAGAGTGATTATTCCTCTGCACGGTCCCATCAATCACTCTCGGGGTCAGACACAGAGTGAATTTATATCCACACCGTCCCATCATACTCTCCCGGGGTCAGACACAGAGTGAATCTCCCTCCACACCGTCCCATCACACACTCCCGTGATCAGACACAGAGTGATTATTCCTCTACACGGTCCCATCAAACACTCCCTGGGTCAGACAAAGTGTGAATCTCCCTACACACCGTCCCAGCACACACTCCCGTCGTCAGACACAGTATGATTATTCCTCTCCACGGTCCCATCAAACACTCCCGGGGTTCAGACACAGAGCGATTATTCCTCTACACGTTAACATCAAACACACCGTGGTTCAGACACACAGTGATTATTCCTCTACACGGTCCCATCACACACTCCCGGGGTCAGACACAGAGCGATTATTCCTCTACACGGTCCCATCAAACACTCCCGGGGTCAGACACAGAGTGATTATTCCTCTACACGGTCCCAACAAACACTCCCGGTGTCAGACACAGTGTGAATCTCCTTCCACACCGTCCCATCACACGCTCCCGGGGTCAGACACAGAGTGATTATTCCTCTGCACGGTCCCATCAAACACTCCCGGGGTCAGACACAGAGTGAGTCTCCCTCCACACCGTCCCATCACAATCTCCCGGTATCATGATCAGAGTGATTAATCCTCTACACGGTCCCATCAAACACTCCCGGGGTCAGACACAGAGTGAATTTATATCCACACCGTCCCATCATACTCTCCCGTGGTCAGACACAGAGTGAATCTCCATCCACACCGTCCCATCACACACTCCCGTCGTCAGACACAGAGTGATTATTCCTCTACACGGTCCCATCAAACACTCCCGGGGTCAGACAAAGAGTGAATCTCCCTACACACCGTCCCATCACACACTCCCGTGGTCAGAGACAGAGTGAATCTCCCTCCACACCGTCCCATCACACACTCCCGTGGTCAGACACAGAGTGATTATTCCTCTACACGGTCCCATCAAACACTCCCTGGGTCAGACATAGAGTGAATCCCCCTACACACCGTCCCATCACACACTCCCGTCGTCAGACACAGTATGTTTATCCCTCTCCACGGTCCCATCATACGCTCCCGGGGTCAGACACAGGGTGATTATTCCTCTACAATGTACCATCAAACACTCCGTGGGTCAGACACAGAGTGATTATTCCTCTACATGATCCAATCAAACACTCCCGGGGTCAGACACAGAGTGATTATTCATCTACACGGTCCCATCAAACACTCCCGGGGTCAGACTCAGAGTGATTTTTCCTCTACACGGTCCCATCAAACACTCCCGGGGTCAGACACAGAGTGATTATTCCTCAACACGGTCCCATCAAACACTCCCGGGGTCAGACACAGTGTGATTTTTCCACTGCACGGTCCCATCAATCACTCCCGGGGTCAGACTCAGAGTGATTATTCCTCTACACGGTCCCATCAATCACTCTCGGGGTCAGACACAGAGTGAATTTATATCCACACCGTCCCATCATACTCTCCCGGGGTCAGACACAGAGTGAATCTCCCTCCACACCGTCCCATCACAATCTCCCGGTATCATGATCAGAGTGATTATTCCTCTACACGGTCCCATCAAACACTCCCGGGGTCAGACACAGAGTGAATTTATATCCACACCGTCCCATCATACTCTCCCGTGGTCAGACACAGAGTGAATCTCCCTCCACACCGTCCCATCAATCACTCCCGGGGTCAGACTCAGAGTGATTATTCCTCTACACGGTCCCATCAATCACTCTCGGGGTCAGACACAGAGTGAATTTATATCCACACCGTCCCATCATACTCTCCCGGGGTCAGACACAGTATGATTATTCCTCTCCACGGTCCCATCAAACACTCCCGGGGTTCAGACACAGAGCGATTATTCCTCTACACGTTAACATCAAACACACCGTGGTTCAGACACACAGTGATTATTCCTCTACACGGTCCCATCACACACTCCCGGGGTCAGACACAGAGCGATTATTCCTCTACACGGTCCCATCAAACACTCCCGGGGTCAGACACAGAGTGATTATTCCTCTACACGGTCCCAACAAACACTCCCGGTGTCAGACACAGTGTGAATCTCCTTCCACACCGTCGCATCACACTCTCCCAGGGTCAGACACAGAGTGATTATTCCTCTGCACGGTCCCATCAAACACTCCCGGGGTCAGACACAGAGTGAGTCTCCCTCCACACCGTCCCATCACAATCTCCCGGTATCATGATCAGAGTGATTATTCCTCTACACGGTCCCATCAAACACTCCCGGGGTCAGACACAGAGTGAATTTATATCCACACCGTCCCATCATATTCTCCCGTGGTCAGACACAGAGTGAATCTCCCTCCACACCGTCCCATCACACACTCCCGTCGTCAGACAGAGTGATTATTCCTCTACACGGTCCCATCAAACACTCCCGGGGTCAGACAAAGAGTGAATCTCCCTACACACCGTCCCATCACACACTCCCGTGGTCAGAGACAGAGTGATTATTCCTCTACACGGTCCCATCAAACACTCCCGGGGTCAGACACAGAGTGATTTTTCCACTGTACGGTCCCATCAATCACTCCCGGGGTCAGACTCAGAGTGATTATTCCTCTACACGGTCCCATCAATCACTCTCGGGGTCAGACACAGAGTGAATTTATATCCACACCGTCCTATCATACTCTCCCGGGGTCAGACACAGAGTGAATCTCCCTCCACACCGTCCCATCACACACTCCCGTGGTCAGACACAGAGTGATTATTCCTCTGCACGGTCCCATCAAACACTCCCGGGGTCAGACACAGAGTGAGTCTCCCTCCACACCGTCCCATCACAATCTCCCGGTATCATGATCAGAGTGATTATTCCTCTACACGGTCCCATCAAACACTCCCGGGGTCAGACACAGAGTGAATTTATATCCACACCGTCCCATCATACTCTCCCGTGGTCAGACACAGAGTGAATCTCCCTCCACACCGTCCCATCACACACTCCCGTCGTCAGACACAGAGTGATTATTCCTCTACACGGTCACATCAAACACTCCCTGGGTCAGACAAAGAGTGAATCTCCCTACACACCGTCCCATCACACACTCCCGTGGTCAGAGACAGAGTGATTATTCCTCTACACCGTCCCATCAAACACTCCCGGGGTCAGACACAGAGTGATTTTTCCACTGCACGGTCCCATCAATCACTCCCGGGGTCAGACTCAGAGTGATTATTCCTCTACACGGTCCCATCAATCACTCTCGTGGTCAGACACAGAGTGAATTTATATCCACACCGTCCTATCATACTCTCCCGGGGTCAGACACAGAGTGAATCTCCCTCCACACCGTCCCATCACACACTCCCGTGGTCAGACACAGAGTGATTATTCCTCTGCACGGTCCCATCAAACACTCCCGGGGTCAGACACAGAGTGATTATTCCTCTACACGGTCCCATCAAACACTCCCGGAGTCAGACACAGAGTGAATTTATATCCACTCCGTCCCATCATACACTCCGGGGGTCAGACACAGAGTGATTATTCCTCTACACTGTACCATCAAACACTCCGTGTGTCAGACACACAGTGATTATTCCTCTACACGATCCCATCAAACACTCCCGGTGTCAGACACAGAGTGATTATTCCTCTACACGGTCCCATCAAACACTCCCGGGGTCAGACACAGAGTGATTTTTCCTCTACACGGTCCCATCAAACACTCCCGGGGTCAGACACAGAGTGATTATTCCTCAACACGGTCCCATCAAACACTCCCGGGGTCAGACACAGAGTGATTTTTCCTCTACACGGTCCCATCAAACACTCCCGGGGTCAGACACAGAGTGGGTCTCCCTCCACACCGTCCCATCACACACTCCCGGTATCAGACTCAGAGTGATTATTCCTCTACACGGTCCCATCACACTCTCCCTGGGTCAGACACAGAGTGATTATTCCTCTACACAGTCCCAACAAACACTCCCGGGGTCAGACACATAGTGATTATTCCTCTACACGGTCCCATCACACACTCCCGGGGTCAGACACAGAGTGAATTTATATCCACACCGTCCCATCATACACTCCCGGGGGTCAGACACAGAGTGAATCTCCCTCCACACCGTCCCATCACACACTCCCGTGGTCAGACACAGAGTGATTATTCCTCTACACGGTCCCATCAAACACTCCCTGGGTCAGACAAAGAGTGAATCTCCCTACACACCGTCCCATCACACACTCCCGTCGTCAGACACAGTATGTTTATCCCTCTCCACGGTCCCATCATACGCTCCCGGGGTCAGACACAGGGTGATTATTCCTCTACAATGTACCATCAAACACTCCGTGGGTCAGACACAGAGTGATTATTCCTCTACACGATCCCATCAAACACTCCCGGGGTCAGACACAGAGTGATTATTCCTCTACACGGTCCCATCAAACACTCCCTTGGTCAGACTCAGAGTGATTTTTCCTCTACACGGTCCCATCAAACACTCCCGGAGTCAGACACAGTGTGATTATTCCTCAACACGGTCCCATCAAACACTCCCGGGGTCAGACACAGAGTGATTTTTCCACTGCACGGTCCCATCAATCACTCCCGGGGTCAGACTCAGAGTGATTATTCCTCTACACGGTCCCATCAATCACTCTCGGGGTCAGACACAGAGTGAATTTATATCCACACCGTCCCATCATACTCTCCCGGGGTCAGACACAGAGTGAATCTCCCTCCACACCGTCCCATCACACTCTCCCGTGATCAGACACAGAGTGATTATTCCTCTACACGGTCCCATCAAACACTCCCTGGGTCAGACAAAGAGTGAATCTCCCTACACACCGTCCCATCACAATCTCCCGGTATCATGATCAGAGTGATTATTCCTCTACACGGTCCCATCAAACACTCCCGGGGTCAGACACAGAGTGAATTTATATCCACACCGTCCCATCATACTCTCCCGTGGTCAGACACAGAGTGAATCTCCCTCCACACCGTCCCATCAATCACTCCCGGGGTCAGACTCAGAGTGATTATTCCTCTACACGGTCCCATCAATCACTCTCGGGGTCAGACACAGAGTGAATTTATATCCACACCGTCCCATCATACTCTCCCGGGGTCAGACACAGTATGATTATTCCTCTCCACGGTCCCATCAAACACTCCCGGGGTTCAGACACAGAGCGATTATTCCTCTACACGTTAACATCAAACACACCGTGGTTCAGACACACAGTGATTATTCCTCTACACGGTCCCATCACACACTCCCGGGGTCAGACACAGAGCGATTATTCCTCTACACGGTCCCATCAAACACTCCCGGGGTCAGACACAGAGTGATTATTCCTCTACACGGTCCCAACAAACACTCCCGGTGTCAGACACAGTGTGAATCTCCTTCCACACCGTCGCATCACACTCTCCCAGGGTCAGACACAGAGTGATTATTCCTCTGCACGGTCCCATCAAACACTCCCGGGGTCAGACACAGAGTGAGTCTCCCTCCACACCGTCCCATCACAATCTCCCGGTATCATGATCAGAGTGATTATTCCTCTACACGGTCCCATCAAACACTCCCGGGGTCAGACACAGAGTGAATTTATATCCACACCGTCCCATCATATTCTCCCGTGGTCAGACACAGAGTGAATCTCCCTCCACACCGTCCCATCACACACTCCCGTCGTCAGACAGAGTGATTATTCCTCTACACGGTCCCATCAAACACTCCCGGGGTCAGACAAAGAGTGAATCTCCCTACACACCGTCCCATCACACACTCCCGTGGTCAGAGACAGAGTGATTATTCCTCTACACGGTCCCATCAAACACTCCCGGGGTCAGACACAGAGTGATTTTTCCACTGTACGGTCCCATCAATCACTCCCGGGGTCAGACTCAGAGTGATTATTCCTCTACACGGTCCCATCAATCACTCTCGGGGTCAGACACAGAGTGAATTTATATCCACACCGTCCTATCATACTCTCCCGGGGTCAGACACAGAGTGAATCTCCCTCCACACCGTCCCATCACACACTCCCGTGGTCAGACACAGAGTGATTATTCCTCTGCACGGTCCCATCAAACACTCCCGGGGTCAGACACAGAGTGAGTCTCCCTCCACACCGTCCCATCACAATCTCCCGGTATCATGATCAGAGTGATTATTCCTCTACACGGTCCCATCAAACACTCCCGGGGTCAGACACAGAGTGAATTTATATCCACACCGTCCCATCATACTCTCCCGTGGTCAGACACAGAGTGAATCTCCCTCCACACCGTCCCATCACACACTCCCGTCGTCAGACACAGAGTGATTATTCCTCTACACGGTCACATCAAACACTCCCTGGGTCAGACAAAGAGTGAATCTCCCTACACACCGTCCCATCACACACTCCCGTGGTCAGAGACAGAGTGATTATTCCTCTACACCGTCCCATCAAACACTCCCGGGGTCAGACACAGAGTGATTTTTCCACTGCACGGTCCCATCAATCACTCCCGGGGTCAGACTCAGAGTGATTATTCCTCTACACGGTCCCATCAATCACTCTCGTGGTCAGACACAGAGTGAATTTATATCCACACCGTCCTATCATACTCTCCCGGGGTCAGACACAGAGTGAATCTCCCTCCACACCGTCCCATCACACACTCCCGTGGTCAGACACAGAGTGATTATTCCTCTGCACGGTCCCATCAAACACTCCCGGGGTCAGACACAGAGTGATTATTCCTCTACACGGTCCCATCAAACACTCCCGGAGTCAGACACAGAGTGAATTTATATCCACTCCGTCCCATCATACACTCCGGGGGTCAGACACAGAGTGATTATTCCTCTACACTGTACCATCAAACACTCCGTGTGTCAGACACACAGTGATTATTCCTCTACACGATCCCATCAAACACTCCCGGTGTCAGACACAGAGTGATTATTCCTCTACACGGTCCCATCAAACACTCCCGGGGTCAGACACAGAGTGATTTTTCCTCTACACGGTCCCATCAAACACTCCCGGGGTCAGACACAGAGTGATTATTCCTCAACACGGTCCCATCAAACACTCCCGGGGTCAGACACAGAGTGATTTTTCCTCTACACGGTCCCATCAAACACTCCCGGGGTCAGACACAGAGTGGGTCTCCCTCCACACCGTCCCATCACACACTCCCGGTATCAGACTCAGAGTGATTATTCCTCTACACGGTCCCATCACACTCTCCCTGGGTCAGACACAGAGTGATTATTCCTCTACACAGTCCCAACAAACACTCCCGGGGTCAGACACATAGTGATTATTCCTCTACACGGTCCCATCACACACTCCCGGGGTCAGACACAGAGTGAATTTATATCCACACCGTCCCATCATACACTCCCGGGGGTCAGACACAGAGTGAATCTCCCTCCACACCGTCCCATCACACACTCCCGTGGTCAGACACAGAGTGATTATTCCTCTACACGGTCCCATCAAACACTCCCTGGGTCAGACAAAGAGTGAATCTCCCTACACACCGTCCCATCACACACTCCCGTCGTCAGACACAGTATGTTTATCCCTCTCCACGGTCCCATCATACGCTCCCGGGGTCAGACACAGGGTGATTATTCCTCTACAATGTACCATCAAACACTCCGTGGGTCAGACACAGAGTGATTATTCCTCTACACGATCCCATCAAACACTCCCGGGGTCAGACACAGAGTGATTATTCCTCTACACGGTCCCATCAAACACTCCCTTGGTCAGACTCAGAGTGATTTTTCCTCTACACGGTCCCATCAAACACTCCCGGAGTCAGACACAGTGTGATTATTCCTCAACACGGTCCCATCAAACACTCCCGGGGTCAGACACAGAGTGATTTTTCCACTGCACGGTCCCATCAATCACTCCCGGGGTCAGACTCAGAGTGATTATTCCTCTACACGGTCCCATCAATCACTCTCGGGGTCAGACACAGAGTGAATTTATATCCACACCGTCCCATCATACTCTCCCGGGGTCAGACACAGAGTGAATCTCCCTCCACACCGTCCCATCACACTCTCCCGTGATCAGACACAGAGTGATTATTCCTCTACACGGTCCCATCAAACACTCCCTGGGTCAGACAAAGAGTGAATCTCCCTACACACCGTCCCAGCACACACTCCCGTCGTCAGACACAGTATGATTATTCCTCTCCACGGTCCCATCAAACACTCCCGGGGTTCAGACACAGAGCGATTATTCCTCTACACGTTAACATCAAACACACCGTGGTTCAGACACACAGTGATTATTCCTCTACACGGTCCCATCACACACTCCCGGGGTCAGACACAGAGCGATTATTCCTCTACACGGTCCCATCAAACACTCCCGGGGTCAGACACAGAGTGATTATTCCTCTACACGGTCCCAACAAACACTCCCGGTGTCAGACACAGTGTGAATCTCCTTCCACACCGTCCCATCACACTCTCCCGGGGTCAGACACAGAGTGATTATTCCTCTGCACGGTCCCATCAAACACTCCCGGGGTCAGACACAGAGTGAGTCTCCCTCCACACCGTCCCATCACAATCTCCCGGTATCATGATCAGAGTGATTATTCCTCTACACGGTCCCATCAAACACTCCCGGGGTCTGACACAGAGTGAATTTATATCCACACCGTCCCATCATACTCTCCCGTGGTCAGACACAGAGTGAATCTCCCTCCACACCGTCCCATCACACACTCCCGTCGTCAGACACAGAGTGATTATTCCTCTACACGGTCCCATCAAACACTCCCGGGGTCAGACAAAGAGTGAATCTCCCTACACACCGTCCCATCACACACTCCCGTGGTCAGAGACAGAGTGATTATTCCTCTACACGGTCCCATCAAACACTCCCGGGGTCAGACACAGAGTGATTATTCCTCTACACGGTCCCATCAAACACTCCCGGAGTCAGACACAGAGTGAATTTATATCCACACCGTCCCATCATACACTCCGGGGGTCAGACACAGAGTGATTATTCCTCTACACTGTACCATCAAACACTCCGTGTGTCAGACACACAGTGATTATTCCTCTACACGATCCCACCAAACACTCCCGGTGTCAGACACAGAGTGATTATTACTCTACACGGTCCCATCAAACACTCCCGGGGTCAGACACAGAGTGATTTTTCCTCTACACGGTCCCATCAAACACTCCCGGGGTCAGACACAGAGTGATTATTCCTCAACACGGTCCCATCAAACACTCCCGGGGTCAGACACAGAGTGATTTTTCCTCTACACGGTCCCATCAAACACTCCCGGGGTCAGACACAGATTGGGTCTCCCTCCACACCGTCCCATCACACACTCCCGGTATCAGACTCAGAGTGATTATACCTCTACACGGTCAATCAAACACTCCCGGGGTCAGACACAGAGTGAATTTATATCCACACCGTCCCATCATACGCTCCCGGGGTCAGACACAGGGTGATTATTCCTCTACAATGTACCATCAAACACTCCGTGGGTCAGACACAGAGTGATTATTCCTCTACACGATCCCATCAAACAATCCCGGGGTCAGACACAGAGTGATTATTCCTCTACACGGTCCCATCAAACACTCCCTGGGTCAGACAAAGAGTGAATCTCCCTACACACCGTCCCAGCACACACTCCCGTCGTCAGACACAGTATGACTATTCCTCTCCACGGTCCCATCAAACACTCCCTGGGTTCAGACACAGAGCGATTATTCCTCTACACGTTAACATCAAACACACCGTGGTTCAGACACACAGTGATTATTCCTCTACACGGTCCCATCACACACTCCCGGGGTCAGACACAGAGCGATTATTCCTCTACACGGTCCCATCAAACACTCCCGGGGTCAGACACAGAGTGATTATTCCTCTACACGGTCCCATCAAACACTCCCGGGGTCAGACACAGAGTGAATTTATATCCACACCGTCCCATCATACTCTCCCGTGGTCAGACACAGAGTGAATCTCCCTCCACACCGTCCCATCACACACTCCCGTCGTCAGACACAGAGTGATTATTCCTCTACACGGTCCCATCAAACACTCCCGGGGTCAGACAAAGAGTGAATCTCCCGACACACCGTCCCATCACACACTCCCGTGGTCAGGGACAGAGTGATTATTCCTCTACACGGTCCCATCAAACACTCCCGGGGTCAGACACAGAGTGATTATTCCTCTACACGGTCCCATCAAACACTCCCGGAGTCAGACACAGAGTGAATTTATATCCACACCGTCCCATCATACACTCCGGGGGTCAGACACAGAGTGATTATTCCTCTACACTGTACCATCAAACACTCCGTGTGTCAGACACACAGTGATTATTCCTCTACACGATCCCATCAAACACTCCCGGTGTCAGACACAGAGTGATTATTCCTCTACACGGTCCCATCAAACACTCCCGGGGTCAGACACAGAGTGATTTTTCCTCTACACGGTCCCATCAAACACTCCCGGGGTCAGACACAGAGTGATTATTCCTCAACACCGTCCCATCAAACACTCCCGGGGTCAGACACAGAGTGATTTTTCCTCTACACGGTCCCATCAAACACTACCGGGGTCAGACACAGATTGGGTCTCCCTCCACCCCGTCCCATCACACACTCCCGGTATCAGACTCAGAGTGATTATAACTCTACACGGTCCCATCAAACACTCCCGGGGTCAGACACAGAGTGAATTTATATCCACACCGTCCCATCATACGCTCCCGGGGTCAGACACAGGGTGATTATTCCTCTACAATGTACCATCAAACACTCCGTGGGTCAGACACAGAGTGATTATTCCTCTACACGATCCCATCAAACAATCCCGGGGTCAGACACAGAGTGATTATTCCTCTACACGGTCCCATCAAACACTCCCGGGGTCAGACACAGAGTGATTTTTCCTCTACACGGTCCCATCGAACACTCCCGGGGTCAGACACAGAGTGATTATTCCTCAACACGGTCCCATCAAACACTCCCGGGGTCAGACACAGAGTGATTTTTCCACTGCACAGTCCCATCAATCACTCCCGGGCTCAGACACAGAGTGGGTCTCCCTCCACACCGTTCCATCACACACTCCCGGTATCAGACTCAGAGTGATTATTCCTCTACACGGTCCCATCAATCACTCTCGGGGTCAGACACAGAGTGAATTTATATCCACACCGTCCCATCAAACTCTCCCGGGGTCAGACACAGAGTGAATCTCCCTCCACACCGTCCCATCACACACTCCCGTGGTCAGACACAGAGTGATTATTCCTCTACACGGTCCCATCAAACACACCCGGTGTCAGACACAGTGTGAATCTCCTTCCACACCGTCCCATCACACTCTCCCGGGGTCAGACACAGAGTGATTATTCCTCTACACTGTCCCAACAAACACTCCCGGGATCAGACACAGAGTGATTTTTCCTCTGCACGGTCCCATCAAACACTCCCGGGGTCAGACACAGAGTGAGTCTCCCTCCACACCGTCCCATCACAATCTCCCGGTATCATGATCAGAGTGATTATTCCTCTACACGGTCCCATCAAACACTCCCGGGGTCAGACACAGAGTGAATTTATATCCACACCGTCCCATCATACTCTCCCGTGGTCAGACACAGAGTGAATCTCCCTCCACACCGTCCCATCACACACTCCCATCGTCAGACACAGAGTGATTATTCCTCTACACGGTCCCATCAAACACTCCCGGGGTCAGACAAAGAGTGAATCTCCCTACACACCGTCCCATCACACACTCCCGTGGTTTGACACAGTATGATTATTCCTATCCACGGTCCCATCAAACACTCCCGGGGTCAGACACAGACTGAATCTCCCTCCACACCGTCCCATCACACACTCCCTTGGTCAGAGACAGATTGATTATTCCTCTACACGGTCCCATCAAACACTCCCGGGGGTCAGACACAGAGCGATTATTACTCTACATGTTAACATCATACACACCGTGGGTCAGACACACAGTGATTATTCCTCTACACGGTCCCATCACACACACCCCGGGTCAGACACAGAGTGATTATTCCTCTACAAGGTCCCAACAAACACTCCCGGTGTCAGACACAGTGTGAATCTACTTCCACACCGTCCCATCACACTCTCCCTGGGTCAGACACAGTGTGATTATTCCTCTACACAGTCCCAACAAACACTCCCGGGGTCAGACACATAGTGATTATTCCTCTACACGGTCCCATCACACACTCCCGGGGTCAGACACAGAGTGAATTTATATCCACACCGTCCCATCATACACTCCCGGGGGTCAGACACAGAGTGAATCTCCCTCCACACCGTCCCATCACACACTCCCGTGGACAGACACAGAGTGATTATTCCTCTACACGGTCCCATCAAACACTCCCTGGGTCAGACAAAGAGTGAATCTCCCTACACACCGTCCCATCACACACTCCCGTCGTCAGACACAGTATGTTTATCCCTCTCCACGGTCCCATCATACGCTCCCGTGTTCAGACACAGGGTGATTATTCCTCTACAATGTACCATCAAACACTCCGTGGGTCAGACACAGAGTGATTATTCCTCTACACGATCCCATCAAACACTCCCGGGGTCAGACACAGAGTGATTATTCCTCTACACGGTCCCATCAAACACTCCCGGGGTCAGACTCAGAGTGATTTTTCCTCTACACGGTCCCATCAAACATTCCCGGAGTCAGACACAGAGTGATTATTCCTCAACACGGTCCCATCAAACACTCCCGGGGTCAGACACAGAGTGATTTTTCCACTGCACGGTCCCATCAATCTCTCCCGGGGTCAGACTCAGAGTGATTATTCCTCTACACGGTCCCATCAATCACTCTCGGGGTCAGACACAGAGTGAATTTATATCCACACCGTCCCATCATACTCTCCCGGGGTCAGACACAGAGTGAATCTCCCTCCACACCGTCCCATCACACACTCCCGTGATCAGACACAGAGTGATTATTCCTCTACACGGTCCCATCAAACACTCCCTGGGTCAGACAAAGAGTGAATCTCCCTACACACCGTCCCAGCACACACTCCCGTCGTCAGACACAGTATGATTATTCCTCTCCACGGTCCCATCAAACACTCCCGGGGTTCAGACACAGAGCGATTATTCCTCTACACGTTAACATCAAACACACCGTGGTTCAGACACACAGTGATTATTCCTCTACACGGTCCCATCACACACTCCCGGGGTCAGACACAGAGCGATTATTCCTCTACACGGTCCCATCAAACACTCCCGGGGTCAGACACAGAGTGATTATTCCTCTACACGGTCCCAACAAACACTCCCGGTGTCAGACACAGTGTGAATCTCCTTCCACACCGTCCCATCACACGCTCCCGGGGTCAGACACAGAGTGATTATTCCTCTGCACGGTCCCATCAAACACTCCCGGGGTCAGACACAGAGTGAGTCTCCCTCCACACCGTCCCATCACAATCTCCCGGTATCATGATCAGAGTGATTAATCCTCTACACGGTCCCATCAAACACTCCCGGGGTCAGACACAGAGTGAATTTATATCCACACCGTCCCATCATACTCTCCCGTGGTCAGACACAGAGTGAATCTCCCTCCACACCGTCCCATCAGACACTCCCGTCGTCAGACACAGAGTGATTATTCCTCTACACGGTCCCATCAAACACTCCCGGGGTCAGACAAAGAGTGAATCTCCCTACACACCGTCCCATCACACACTCCCGTGGTCAGAGACAGAGTGAATCTCCCTCCACACCGTCCCATCACACACTCCCGTGGTCAGACACAGAGTGATTATTCCTCTACACGGTCCCATCAAACACTCCCTGGGTCAGACATAGAGTGAATCTCCCTACACACCGTCCCATCACACACTCCCGTCGTCAGACACAGTATGTTTATCCCTCTCCACGGTCCCATCATACGCTCCCGGGGTCAGACACAGGGTGATTATTCCTCTACAATGTACCATCAAACACTCCGTGGGTCAGACACAGAGTGATTATTCCTCTACATGATCCAATCAAACACTCCCGGGGTCAGACACAGAGTGATTATTCATCTACACGGTCCCATCAAACACTCCCGGGGTCAGACTCAGAGTGATTTTTCCTCTACACGGTCCCATCAAACACTCCCGGGGTCAGACACAGAGTGATTATTCCTCAACACGGTCCCATCAAACACTCCCGGGGTCAGACACAGTGTGATTTTTCCACTGCACGGTCCCATCAATCACTCCCGGGGTCAGACTCAGAGTGATTATTCCTCTACACGGTCCCATCAATCACTCTCGGGGTCAGACACAGAGTGAATTTATATCCACACCGTCCCATCATACTCTCCCGGGGTCAGACACAGAGTGAATCTCCCTCCACACCGTCCCATCACAATCTCCCGGTATCATGATCAGAGTGATTATTCCTCTACACGGTCCCATCAAACACTCCCGGGGTCAGACACAGAGTGAATTTATATCCACACCGTCCCATCATACTCTCCCGTGGTCAGACACAGAGTGAATCTCCCTCCACACCGTCCCATCACACTCTCCCGTGATCAGACACAGAGTGATTATTCCTCTACACGGTCCCATCAAACACTCCCTGGGTCAGACAAAGAGTGAATCTCCCTACACACCGTCCCAGCACACACTCCCGTCGTCAGACACAGTATGATTATTCCTCTCCACGGTCCCATCAAACACTCCCGGGGTTCAGACACAGAGCGATTATTCCTCTACACGTTAACATCAAACACACCGTGGTTCAGACACACAGTGATTATTCCTCTACACGGTCCCATCACACACTCCCGGGGTCAGACACAGAGCGATTATTCCTCTACACGGTCCCATCAAACACTCCCGGGGTCAGACACAGAGTGATTATTCCTCTACACGGTCCCAACAAACACTCCCGGTGTCAGACACAGTGTGAATCTCCTTCCACACCGTCCCATCACACTCTCCCGGGGTCAGACACAGAGTGATTATTCCTCTGCACGGTCCCATCAAACACTCCCGGGGTCAGACACAGAGTGAGTCTCCCTCCACACCGTCCCATCACAATCTCCCGGTATCATGATCAGAGTGATTATTCCTCTACACGGTCCCATCAAACACTCCCGGGGTCTGACACAGAGTGAATTTATATCCACACCGTCCCATCATACTCTCCCGTGGTCAGACACAGAGTGAATCTCCCTCCACACCGTCCCATCACACACTCCCGTCGTCAGACACAGAGTGATTATTCCTCTACACGGTCCCATCAAACACTCCCGGGGTCAGACAAAGAGTGAATCTCCCTACACACCGTCCCATCACACACTCCCGTGGTCAGAGACAGAGTGATTATTCCTCTACACGGTCCCATCAAACACTCCCGGGGTCAGACACAGAGTGATTATTCCTCTACACGGTCCCATCAAACACTCCCGGAGTCAGACACAGAGTGAATTTATATCCACACCGTCCCATCATACACTCCGGGGGTCAGACACAGAGTGATTATTCCTCTACACTGTACCATCAAACACTCCGTGTGTCAGACACACAGTGATTATTCCTCTACACGATCCCACCAAACACTCCCGGTGTCAGACACAGAGTGATTATTACTCTACACGGTCCCATCAAACACTCCCGGGGTCAGACACAGAGTGATTTTTCCTCTACACGGTCCCATCAAACACTCCCGGGGTCAGACACAGAGTGATTATTCCTCAACACGGTCCCATCAAACACTCCCGGGGTCAGACACAGAGTGATTTTTCCTCTACACGGTCCCATCAAACACTCCCGGGGTCAGACACAGATTGGGTCTCCCTCCACACCGTCCCATCACACACTCCCGGTATCAGACTCAGAGTGATTATACCTCTACACGGTCAATCAAACACTCCCGGGGTCAGACACAGAGTGAATTTATATCCACACCGTCCCATCATACGCTCCCGGGGTCAGACACAGGGTGATTATTCCTCTACAATGTACCATCAAACACTCCGTGGGTCAGACACAGAGTGATTATTCCTCTACACGATCCCATCAAACAATCCCGGGGTCAGACACAGAGTGATTATTCCTCTACACGGTCCCATCAAACACTCCCTGGGTCAGACAAAGAGTGAATCTCCCTACACACCGTCCCAGCACACACTCCCGTCGTCAGACACAGTATGACTATTCCTCTCCACGGTCCCATCAAACACTCCCTGGGTTCAGACACAGAGCGATTATTCCTCTACACGTTAACATCAAACACACCGTGGTTCAGACACACAGTGATTATTCCTCTACACGGTCCCATCACACACTCCCGGGGTCAGACACAGAGCGATTATTCCTCTACACGGTCCCATCAAACACTCCCGGGGTCAGACACAGAGTGATTATTCCTCTACACGGTCCCATCAAACACTCCCGGGGTCAGACACAGAGTGAATTTATATCCACACCGTCCCATCATACTCTCCCGTGGTCAGACACAGAGTGAATCTCCCTCCACACCGTCCCATCACACACTCCCGTCGTCAGACACAGAGTGATTATTCCTCTACACGGTCCCATCAAACACTCCCGGGGTCAGACAAAGAGTGAATCTCCCGACACACCGTCCCATCACACACTCCCGTGGTCAGGGACAGAGTGATTATTCCTCTACACGGTCCCATCAAACACTCCCGGGGTCAGACACAGAGTGATTATTCCTCTACACGGTCCCATCAAACACTCCCGGAGTCAGACACAGAGTGAATTTATATCCACACCGTCCCATCATACACTCCGGGGGTCAGACACAGAGTGATTATTCCTCTACACTGTACCATCAAACACTCCGTGTGTCAGACACACAGTGATTATTCCTCTACACGATCCCATCAAACACTCCCGGTGTCAGACACAGAGTGATTATTCCTCTACACGGTCCCATCAAACACTCCCGGGGTCAGACACAGAGTGATTTTTCCTCTACACGGTCCCATCAAACACTCCCGGGGTCAGACACAGAGTGATTATTCCTCAACACCGTCCCATCAAACACTCCCGGGGTCAGACACAGAGTGATTTTTCCTCTACACGGTCCCATCAAACACTACCGGGGTCAGACACAGATTGGGTCTCCCTCCACCCCGTCCCATCACACACTCCCGGTATCAGACTCAGAGTGATTATAACTCTACACGGTCCCATCAAACACTCCCGGGGTCAGACACAGAGTGAATTTATATCCACACCGTCCCATCATACGCTCCCGGGGTCAGACACAGGGTGATTATTCCTCTACAATGTACCATCAAACACTCCGTGGGTCAGACACAGAGTGATTATTCCTCTACACGGTCCCATCAAACACTCCCGGGGTCAGACACAGAGTGATTTTTCCTCTACACGGTCCCATCGAACACTCCCGGGGTCAGACACAGAGTGATTATTCCTCAACACGGTCCCATCAAACACTCCCGGGGTCAGACACAGAGTGATTTTTCCACTGCACAGTCCCATCAATCACTCCCGGGCTCAGACACAGAGTGGGTCTCCCTCCACACCGTTCCATCACACACTCCCGGTATCAGACTCAGAGTGATTATTCCTCTACACGGTCCCATCAATCACTCTCGGGGTCAGACACAGAGTGAATTTATATCCACACCGTCCCATCAAACTCTCCCGGGGTCAGACACAGAGTGAATCTCCCTCCACACCGTCCCATCACACACTCCCGTGGTCAGACACAGAGTGATTATTCCTCTACACGGTCCCATCAAACACACCCGGTGTCAGACACAGTGTGAATCTCCTTCCACACCGTCCCATCACACTCTCCCGGGGTCAGACACAGAGTGATTATTCCTCTACACTGTCCCAACAAACACTCCCGGGATCAGACACAGAGTGATTTTTCCTCTGCACGGTCCCATCAAACACTCCCGGGGTCAGACACAGAGTGAGTCTCCCTCCACACCGTCCCATCACAATCTCCCGGTATCATGATCAGAGTGATTATTCCTCTACACGGTCCCATCAAACACTCCCGGGGTCAGACACAGAGTGAATTTATATCCACACCGTCCCATCATACTCTCCCGTGGTCAGACACAGAGTGAATCTCCCTCCACACCGTCCCATCACACACTCCCATCGTCAGACACAGAGTGATTATTCCTCTACACGGTCCCATCAAACACTCCCGGGGTCAGACAAAGAGTGAATCTCCCTACACACCGTCCCATCACACACTCCCGTGGTTTGACACAGTATGATTATTCCTATCCACGGTCCCATCAAACACTCCCGGGGTCAGACACAGACTGAATCTCCCTCCACACCGTCCCATCACACACTCCCGTGGTCAGAGACAGATTGATTATTCCTCTACACGGTCCCATCAAACACTCCCGGGGGTCAGACACAGAGCGATTATTACTCTACATGTTAACATCATACACACCGTGGGTCAGACACACAGTGATTATTCCTCTACACGGTCCCATCACACACACCCCGGGTCAGACACAGAGTGATTATTCCTCTACAAGGTCCCAACAAACACTCCCGGTGTCAGACACAGTGTGAATCTACTTCCACACCGTCCCATCACACTCTCCCTGGGTCAGACACAGTGTGATTATTCCTCTACACAGTCCCAACAAACACTCCCGGGGTCAGACACATAGTGATTATTCCTCTACACGGTCCCATCACACACTCCCGGGGTCAGACACAGAGTGAATTTATATCCACACCGTCCCATCATACACTCCCGGGGGTCAGACACAGAGTGAATCTCCCTCCACACCGTCCCATCACACACTCCCGTGGACAGACACAGAGTGATTATTCCTCTACACGGTCCCATCAAACACTCCCTGGGTCAGACAAAGAGTGAATCTCCCTACACACCGTCCCATCACACACTCCCGTCGTCAGACACAGTATGTTTATCCCTCTCCACGGTCCCATCATACGCTCCCGTGTTCAGACACAGGGTGATTATTCCTCTACAATGTACCATCAAACACTCCGTGGGTCAGACACAGAGTGATTATTCCTCTACACGATCCCATCAAACACTCCCGGGGTCAGACACAGAGTGATTATTCCTCTACACGGTCCCATCAAACACTCCCGGGGTCAGACTCAGAGTGATTTTTCCTCTACACGGTCCCATCAAACATTCCCGGAGTCAGACACAGAGTGATTATTCCTCAACACGGTCCCATCAAACACTCCCGGGGTCAGACACAGAGTGATTTTTCCACTGCACGGTCCCATCAATCTCTCCCGGGGTCAGACTCAGAGTGATTATTCCTCTACACGGTCCCATCAATCACTCTCGGGGTCAGACACAGAGTGAATTTATATCCACACCGTCCCATCATACTCTCCCGGGGTCAGACACAGAGTGAATCTCCCTCCACACCGTCCCATCACACACTCCCGTGATCAGACACAGAGTGATTATTCCTCTACACGGTCCCATCAAACACTCCCTGGGTCAGACAAAGAGTGAATCTCCCTACACACCGTCCCAGCACACACTCCCGTCGTCAGACACAGTATGATTATTCCTCTCCACGGTCCCATCAAACACTCCCGGGGTTCAGACACAGAGCGATTATTCCTCTACACGTTAACATCAAACACACCGTGGTTCAGACACACAGTGATTATTCCTCTACACGGTCCCATCACACACTCCCGGGGTCAGACACAGAGCGATTATTCCTCTACACGGTCCCATCAAACACTCCCGGGGTCAGACACAGAGTGATTATTCCTCTACACGGTCCCAACAAACACTCCCGGTGTCAGACACAGTGTGAATCTCCTTCCACACCGTCCCATCACACGCTCCCGGGGTCAGACACAGAGTGATTATTCCTCTGCACGGTCCCATCAAACACTCCCGGGGTCAGACACAGAGTGAGTCTCCCTCCACACCGTCCCATCACAATCTCCCGGTATCATGATCAGAGTGATTAATCCTCTACACGGTCCCATCAAACACTCCCGGGGTCAGACACAGAGTGAATTTATATCCACACCGTCCCATCATACTCTCCCGTGGTCAGACACAGAGTGAATCTCCCTCCACACCGTCCCATCAGACACTCCCGTCGTCAGACACAGAGTGATTATTCCTCTACACGGTCCCATCAAACACTCCCGGGGTCAGACAAAGAGTGAATCTCCCTACACACCGTCCCATCACACACTCCCGTGGTCAGAGACAGAGTGAATCTCCCTCCACACCGTCCCATCACACACTCCCGTGGTCAGACACAGAGTGATTATTCCTCTACACGGTCCCATCAAACACTCCCTGGGTCAGACATAGAGTGAATCTCCCTACACACCGTCCCATCACACACTCCCGTCGTCAGACACAGTATGTTTATCCCTCTCCACGGTCCCATCATACGCTCCCGGGGTCAGACACAGGGTGATTATTCCTCTACAATGTACCATCAAACACTCCGTGGGTCAGACACAGAGTGATTATTCCTCTACATGATCCAATCAAACACTCCCGGGGTCAGACACAGAGTGATTATTCATCTACACGGTCCCATCAAACACTCCCGGGGTCAGACTCAGAGTGATTTTTCCTCTACACGGTCCCATCAAACACTCCCGGGGTCAGACACAGAGTGATTATTCCTCAACACGGTCCCATCAAACACTCCCGGGGTCAGACACAGTGTGATTTTTCCACTGCACGGTCCCATCAATCACTCCCGGGGTCAGACTCAGAGTGATTATTCCTCTACACGGTCCCATCAATCACTCTCGGGGTCAGACACAGAGTGAATTTATATCCACACCGTCCCATCATACTCTCCCGGGGTCAGACACAGAGTGAATCTCCCTCCACACCGTCCCATCACAATCTCCCGGTATCATGATCAGAGTGATTATTCCTCTACACGGTCCCATCAAACACTCCCGGGGTCAGACACAGAGTGAATTTATATCCACACCGTCCCATCATACTCTCCCGTGGTCAGACACAGAGTGAATCTCCCTCCACACCGTCCCATCAATCACTCCCGGGGTCAGACTCAGAGTGATTATTCCTCTACACGGTCCCATCAATCACTCTCGGGGTCAGACACAGAGTGAATTTATATCCACACCGTCCCATCATACTCTCCCGGGGTCAGACACAGTATGATTATTCCTCTCCACGGTCCCATCAAACACTCCCGGGGTTCAGACACAGAGCGATTATTCCTCTACACGTTAACATCAAACACACCGTGGTTCAGACACACAGTGATTATTCCTCTACACGGTCCCATCACACACTCCCGGGGTCAGACACAGAGCGATTATTCCTCTACACGGTCCCATCAAACACTCCCGGGGTCAGACACAGAGTGATTATTCCTCTACACGGTCCCAACAAACACTCCCGGTGTCAGACACAGTGTGAATCTCCTTCCACACCGTCGCATCACACTCTCCCAGGGTCAGACACAGAGTGATTATTCCTCTGCACGGTCCCATCAAACATCCCGGGGTCAGACACAGAGTGAGTCTCCCTCCACACCGTCCCATCACAATCTCCCGGTATCATGATCAGAGTGATTATTCCTCTACACGGTCCCATCAAACACTCCCGGGGTCAGACACAGAGTGAATTTATATCCACACCGTCCCATCATATTCTCCCGTGGTCAGACACAGAGTGAATCTCCCTCCACACCGTCCCATCACACACTCCCGTCGTCAGACAGAGTGACTATACCTCTACACGGTCCCATCATACACTCCCGGGGGTCAGACACAGAGTGAATCTCCCTCCACACCGTCCCATCACACACTCCCGTGGACAGACACAGAGTGATTATTCCTCTACACGGTCCCATCAAACACTCCCTGGGTCAGACAAAGAGTGAATCTCCCTACACACCGTCCCATCACACACTCCCGTCGTCAGACACAGTATGTTTATCCCTCTCCACGGTCCCATCATACGCTCCCGTGTTCAGACACAGGGTGATTATTCCTCTACAATGTACCATCAAACACTCCGTGGGTCAGACACAGAGTGATTATTCCTCTACACGATCCCATCAAACACTCCCGGGGTCAGACACAGAGTGATTATTCCTCTACACGGTCCCATCAAACACTCCCGGGGTCAGACTCAGAGTGATTTTTCCTCTACACGGTCCCATCAAACATTCCCGGAGTCAGACACAGAGTGATTATTCCTCAACACGGTCCCATCAAACACTCCCGGGGTCAGACACAGAGTGATTTTTCCACTGCACGGTCCCATCAATCTCTCCCGGGGTCAGACTCAGAGTGATTATTCCTCTACACGGTCCCATCAATCACTCTCGGGGTCAGACACAGAGTGAATTTATATCCACACCGTCCCATCATACTCTCCCGGGGTCAGACACAGAGTGAATCTCCCTCCACACCGTCCCATCACACACTCCCGTGATCAGACACAGAGTGATTATTCCTCTACACGGTCCCATCAAACACTCCCTGGGTCAGACAAAGAGTGAATCTCCCTACACACCGTCCCAGCACACACTCCCGTCGTCAGACACAGTATGATTATTCCTCTCCACGGTCCCATCAAACACTCCCGGGGTTCAGACACAGAGCGATTATTCCTCTACACGTTAACATCAAACACACCGTGGTTCAGACACACAGTGATTATTCCTCTACACGGTCCCATCACACACTCCCGGGGTCAGACACAGAGCGATTATTCCTCTACACGGTCCCATCAAACACTCCCGGGGTCAGACACAGAGTGATTATTCCTCTACACGGTCCCAACAAACACTCCCGGTGTCAGACACAGTGTGAATCTCCTTCCACACCGTCCCATCACACGCTCCCGGGGTCAGACACAGAGTGATTATTCCTCTGCACGGTCCCATCAAACACTCCCGGGGTCAGACACAGAGTGAGTCTCCCTCCACACCGTCCCATCACAATCTCCCGGTATCATGATCAGAGTGATTAATCCTCTACACGGTCCCATCAAACACTCCCGGGGTCAGACACAGAGTGAATTTATATCCACACCGTCCCATCATACTCTCCCGTGGTCAGACACAGAGTGAATCTCCCTCCACACCGTCCCATCAGACACTCCCGTCGTCAGACACAGAGTGATTATTCCTCTACACGGTCCCATCAAACACTCCCGGGGTCAGACAAAGAGTGAATCTCCCTACACACCGTCCCATCACACACTCCCGTGGTCAGAGACAGAGTGAATCTCCCTCCACACCGTCCCATCACACACTCCCGTGGTCAGACACAGAGTGATTATTCCTCTACACGGTCCCATCAAACACTCCCTGGGTCAGACATAGAGTGAATCTCCCTACACACCGTCCCATCACACACTCCCGTCGTCAGACACAGTATGTTTATCCCTCTCCACGGTCCCATCATACGCTCCCGGGGTCAGACACAGGGTGATTATTCCTCTACAATGTACCATCAAACACTCCGTGGGTCAGACACAGAGTGATTATTCCTCTACATGATCCAATCAAACACTCCCGGGGTCAGACACAGAGTGATTATTCATCTACACGGTCCCATCAAACACTCCCGGGGTCAGACTCAGAGTGATTTTTCCTCTACACGGTCCCATCAAACACTCCCGGGGTCAGACACAGAGTGATTATTCCTCAACACGGTCCCATCAAACACTCCCGGGGTCAGACACAGTGTGATTTTTCCACTGCACGGTCCCATCAATCACTCCCGGGGTCAGACTCAGAGTGATTATTCCTCTACACGGTCCCATCAATCACTCTCGGGGTCAGACACAGAGTGAATTTATATCCACACCGTCCCATCATACTCTCCCGGGGTCAGACACAGAGTGAATCTCCCTCCACACCGTCCCATCACAATCTCCCGGTATCATGATCAGAGTGATTATTCCTCTACACGGTCCCATCAAACACTCCCGGGGTCAGACACAGAGTGAATTTATATCCACACCGTCCCATCATACTCTCCCGTGGTCAGACACAGAGTGAATCTCCCTCCACACCGTCCCATCAATCACTCCCGGGGTCAGACTCAGAGTGATTATTCCTCTACACGGTCCCATCAATCACTCTCGGGGTCAGACACAGAGTGAATTTATATCCACACCGTCCCATCATACTCTCCCGGGGTCAGACACAGTATGATTATTCCTCTCCACGGTCCCATCAAACACTCCCGGGGTTCAGACACAGAGCGATTATTCCTCTACACGTTAACATCAAACACACCGTGGTTCAGACACACAGTGATTATTCCTCTACACGGTCCCATCACACACTCCCGGGGTCAGACACAGAGCGATTATTCCTCTACACGGTCCCATCAAACACTCCCGGGGTCAGACACAGAGTGATTATTCCTCCACACGGTCCCAACAAACACTCCCGGTGTCAGACACAGTGTGAATCTCCTTCCACACCGTCGCATCACACTCTCCCAGGGTCAGACACAGAGTGATTATTCCTCTGCACGGTCCCATCAAACATCCCGGGGTCAGACACAGAGTGAGTCTCCCTCCACACCGTCCCATCACAATCTCCCGGTATCATGATCAGAGTGATTATTCCTCTACACGGTCCCATCAAACACTCCCGGGGTCAGACACAGAGTGAATTTATATCCACACCGTCCCATCATATTCTCCCGTGGTCAGACACAGAGTGAATCTCCCTCCACACCGTCCCATCACACACTCCCGTCGTCAGACAGAGTGATTATACCTCTACACGGTCCCATCAAACACTCCCGGGGTCAGACAAAGAGTGAATCTCCCTACACACCGTCCCATCACACACTCCCGTGGTCAGAGACAGAGTGATTATTCCTCTACACGGTCCCATCAAACACTCCCGGGGTCAGACACAGAGTGATTTTTCCACTGTACGGTCCCATCAATCACTCCCGGGGTCAGACTCAGAGTGATTATTCCTCTACACGGTCCCATCAATCACTCTCGGGGTCAGACACAGAGTGAATTTATATCCACACCGTCCTATCATACTCTCCCGGGGTCAGACACAGAGTGAATCTCCCTCCACACCGTCCCATCACACACTCCCGTGGTCAGACACAGAGTGATTATTCCTCTGCACGGTCCCATCAAACACTCCCGGGGTCAGACACAGAGTGAGTCTCCCTCCACACCGTCCCATCACAATCTCCCGGTATCATGATCAGAGTGATTATTCCTCTACACGGTCCCATCAAACACTCCCGGGGTCAGACACAGAGTGAATTTATATCCACACCGTCCCATCATACTCTCCCGTGGTCAGACACAGAGTGAATCTCCCTCCACACCGTCCCATCACACACTCCCGTCGTCAGACACAGAGTGATTATTCCTCTACACGGTCACATCAAACACTCCCTGGGTCAGACAAAGAGTGAATCTCCCTACACACCGTCCCATCACACACTCCCGTGGTCAGAGACAGAGTGATTATTCCTCTACACGGTCCCATCAAACACTCCCGGGGTCAGACACAGAGTGATTTTTCCACTGCACGGTCCCATCAATCACTCCCGGGGTCAGACTCAGAGTGATTATTCCTCTACACGGTCCCATCAATCACTCTCGTGGTCAGACACAGAGTGAATTTATATCCACACCGTCCTATCATACTCTCCCGGGGTCAGACACAGAGTGAATCTCCCTCCACACCGTCCCATCACACACTCCCGTGGTCAGACACAGAGTGATTATTCCTCTGCACGGTCCCATCAAACACTCCCGGGGTCAGACACAGAGTGAGTCTCCCTCCACACCGTCCCATCACAATCTCCCGGTATCATGATCAGAGTGATTATTCCTCTACACGGTCCCATCAAACACTCCCGGGGTCAGACACAGAGTGAATTTATATCCACACCGTCCCATCATACTCTCCCGTGGTCAGACACAGAGTGAATCTCCCTCCACACCGTCCCATCACACACTCCCGTCGTCAGACACAGTATGTTTATCCCTCTCCACGGTCCCATCATACGCTCCCGGGGTCAGACACAGGGTGATTATTCCTCTACAATGTACCATCAAACACTCCGTGGGTCAGACACAGAGTGATTATTCCTCTACACGATCCCATCAAACTCTCCCGGGGTCAGACACAGAGTGATTATTCCTCTACACGGTCCCATCAAACACTCCCGGGGTCAGACTCAGAGTGATTTTTCCTCTACACGGTCCCATCAAACACTCCCGGGGTCAGACACAGAGTGATTATTCCTCAACACGTTCCCATCAAACACTCCCGGGGTCAGACACAGAGTGATTATTCCTCAACACGGTCCCATCAAACACTCTCGGGGTCAGACACAGAGTGAATTTATATCCACACCGTCCCAACATACTCTCCCGGGGTCAGACACAGAGTGAATCTCCCTCCACACCGTCCCATCACACACTCCCGTGATCAGACACAGAGTGATTATTCCTCTACACGGTCCCATCAAACACTCCCTGGGTCAGACAAAGAGTGAATCTCCCTACACACCGTCCCAGCACACACTCCCGTCGTCAGACACAGTATGATTATTCCTCTCCACGGTCCCATCAAACACTCCCGGGGTTCAGACACAGAGCGATTATTCCTCTACACGTTAACATCAAACACACCGTGGTTCAGACACACAGTGATTATTCCTCTACACGGTCCCATCACACACTCCCGGGGTCAGACACAGAGCGATTATTCCTCTACACGGTCCCATCAAACACTCCCGGGGTCAGACACAGAGTGATTATTCCTCTACACGGTCCCAAGAAACACTCCCGGTGTCAGACACAGTGTGAATCTCCTTCCACACCGTCCCATCACACTCTCCCGGGGTCAGACACAGAGTGATTATTACTCTGCACGGTCCCATCAAACACTCCCGGGGTCAGACAGAGAGTGAGTCTCCCTCCACAAAGTCCCATCACAATCTCCCGGTATCATGATCAGAGTGATTATTCCTCTACACGGTCCCATCAAACACTCCCGGGGTCAGACACAGAGTGAATTTATATCCACACCGTCCCATCATACTCTCCCGTGGTCAGACACAGAGTGAATCTCCCTCCACACCGTCCCATCACACACTCCCGTCGTCAGACACAGAGTGATTATTCCTCTACACGGTCCCATCAAACACTCCCGGGGACAGACAAAGAGTGAATCTCCCTACACACCGTCCCATCACACACTCCCGTGGTCAGAGACAGAGTGATTATTCCTCTACACGGTCCCATCAAACACTCCCGGGCGTCAGACACAGAGCGATTATTCCTCTACATGTTAACATCATACACACCGTGGGTCAGACACACAGTGATTATTCCTCTACACTGTCCGATCACACACGCCCCGGGTCAGACACAGAGTGATTATTCCTCTACACGGTCCCAACAAAACACTCCCGGTGTCAGACACAGTGTGAATCTCCTTCCACACCGTCCCATCACACTCTCCCTGGGTCAGACACAGAGTGATTATTCCTCTACACAGTCCCAACAAACACTCCCGGGGTCAGACACATAGTGATTATTCCTCTACACGGTCCCATCACACATCCCGGGGTCAGACACAGAGTGAATTTATATCCACACCGTCCCATCATACTCTCCCGTGGTCAGACACAGAGTGAATCTCCCTCCACACCGTCCCATCACACACTCCCGTCGTCAGACACAGAGTGATTATTCCTCTACACGGTCCCATCAAACACTCCCGGGGTCAGACAAAGAGTGAATCTCCCTACACACCGTCCCATCACACACTCCCGTGGTCAGAGACAGAGTGATTATTCCTCTACACGGTCCCATCAAACACTCCCGGGGTCAGACACAGAGTGATTTTTCCACTGCACGGTCCCATCAATCACTCCCGGGGTCAGACTCAGAGTGATTATTCCTCTACACGGTCCCATCAATCACTCTCGGGGTCAGACACAGAGTGAATTTATATCCACACCGTCCCATCATACTCTCCCGAGGTCAGACTCAGAGTGAATCTCCCTCCACACCGTCCCATCACACACTCCCGTGGTCAGACACAGAGTGATTATTCCTCTACACGGTCCCATCATACGCTCCCGGGGTCAGACACAGGGTGATTATTCCTCTACAATGTACCATCAAACACTCCGTGGGTCAGACACAGAGTGATTATTCCTCTACACGATCCCATCAAACACTCCCGGGGTCAGACACAGAGTGATTATTCCTCTACACGGTCCCATCAAACACTCCCGGTGTCAGACACAGTGTGAATCTCCTTCCACACCGTCCCATCACACTCTCCCTGGGTCAGACACAGAGTGATTATTCCTCTACACAGTCCCAACAAACACTCCCAGGGTCAGACACATAGTGATTATTCCTCTACACGGTCCCATCACACATCCCGGGGTCAGACACAGAGTGAATTTATATCCACACCGTCCCATCATACTCTCCCGTGGTCAGACACAGAGTGAATCTCCCTCCACACCGTCCCATCACACACTCCCGTCGTCAGACACAGAGTGATTATTCCTCTACACGGTCCCATCAAACACTCCCGGGGTCAGACAAAGAGTGAATCTCCCTACACACCGTCCCATCACACACTCCCGTGGTCAGAGACAGAGTGATTATTCCTCTACACGGTCCCATCAAACACTCCCGGGGTCAGACACAGAGTGATTTTTCCACTGCACGGTCCCATCAATCACTCCCGGGGTCAGACTCAGAGTGATTATTCCTCTACATGGTCCCATCAATCACTCTCGGGGTCAGACACAGAGTGAATTTATATCCACACCGTCCCATCATACTCTCCCGGGGTCAGACTCAGAGTGAATCTCCCTCCACACCGTCCCATCACACACTCCCGTGGTCAGACACAGAGTGATTATTCCTCTACACGGTCCCATCATACGCTCCCGGGGTCAGACACAGGGTGATTATTCCTCTACAATGTACCATCAAACACTCAGTGGGTCAGACACAGAGTGATTATTCCTCTACACGATCCCATCAAACACTCCCGGGGTCAGACACAGAGTGATTATTCCTCTACACGGTCCCATCAAACACTCCCGGGGTCAGACTCAGAGTGATTTTTCCTCTACACGGTCCCATCAAACACTCCCGGGGTCAGACACAGAGTGATTATTCCTCAACACCGTCCCATCAAACACTCCCGGGGTCAGACACAGAGTGATTTTTCCACTGCACGGTCCCATCAATCACTCCCGGGGTCAGACTCAGAGTGATTATTCCTCTACACGGTCCCATCAATCACTCTCGGGGTCAGACACAGAGTGAATTTATATCCACACCGTCCCATCATACTCTCCCGGGGTCAGACACAGAGTGAATCTCCCTCCACACCGTCCCATCACACACTCCCGTGATCAGACCCAGAGTGATTATTCCTCTACACGGTCCCATCAAACACTCCCTGGGTCAGACAAAGAGTGAATCTCCCTACACACGGTCCCAGCACACACTCCCGTCGTCAGACACAGTATGATTATTCCTCTCCACGGTCCCATCAAACACTCCCGGGGTTCAGACACAGAGCGATTATTCCTCTACACGTTAACATCAAACACACCGTGGTTCAGACACACAGTGATTATTCCTCTACACGGTCCCATCGCACACTCCCGGGGTCAGACACAGAGCGATTATTCCTCTACACGGTCCCATCAAACACTCCCGGGGTCAGACACAGAGTGATTATTCCTCTACACGGTCCCAACAAACACTCCCGGTGTCAGACACAGTGTGAATCTCCTTCCACACCGTCCCATCACACTCTCCCGGGGTCAGACACAGAGTGAGTCTCCCTCCACACCGTCCCATCACAATCTCCCGGTATCATGATCAGAGTGATTATTCCTCTACACGGTCCCATCAAACACTCCCGGGGTCAGACACAGAGTGAATTTATATCCACACCGTCCCATCATACTCTCCCGTGGTCAGACACAGAGTGAATCTCCCTCCACACCGTCCCATCACACACTCCCGTCGTCAGACACAGAGTGATTATTCCTCTACACGGTCCCATCAAACACTCCCGGGGTCAGACAAAGAGTGAATCTCCCTACACACCGTCCCATCACACACTCCCGTGGTCAGAGACAGAGTGATTATTCCTCTACACGGTCCCGTCAAACACTCCCGGGGTCAGACACAGAGTGATTTTTCCACTGCACGGTCCCATCAATCACTCCCGGGGTCAGACTCAGAGTGATTATTCCTCTACACGGTCCCATCAATCACTCTCGGGGTCAGACACAGAGTGAATTTATATCCACACCGTCCCATCATACTCTCCCGGGGTCAGACACAGAGTGAATCTCCCTCCACACCGTCCCATCACACACTCCCGTGGTCAGACACAGAGTGATTATTCCTCTACACGGTCCCATCAAACACTCCCTGGGTCAGACAAAGAGTGAATCTCCCTACACACCGTCCCAGCACACACTCCCGTCGTCAGACACAGTATGATTATTCCTCTCCACGGTCCCATCAAACACTCCCGGGGTTCAGACACAGAGCGATTATTCCTCTACACGTTAACATCAAACACACCGTGGTTCAGACACACAGTGATTATTCCACTACACGGTCCCATCACACACTCCCGGGGTCAGACACAGAGCGATTATTCCTCCACACGGTCCCATCAAACACTCCCGGGGTCAGACACAGAGTGATTATTCCTCTACACGGTCCCAACAAACTCTCCCGGTGTCAGACACAGTGTGAATCTCCTTCCACACCGTCCCATCACACTCTCCCGGGGTCAGACACAGAGTGATTATTCCTCTGCACGGTCCCATCAAACACTCCCGGGGTCAGACACAGAGTGAGTCTCCCTCCACACCGTCCCATCACAATCTCCCGGTATCATGATCAGAGTGATTATTCCTCTACACGGTCCCATCAAACACTCCCGGGGTCAGACACGGAGTGAATCTCCCTCCACACCGTCCCATCACACACTCCCGTCGTCAGACACAGAGTGATTATTCCTCTACACGGTCCCATCAAACACTCCCGGGGTCAGACAAAGAGTGAATCTCCCTACACACCGTCCCATCGCACACTCCCGGGGTCAGACACAGAGTGATTATTCCTCTGCACGGTCCCATCAAACACTCCCGGGGTCAGACACAGAGTGAGTCTCCCTCCACACCGTCCCATCACAATCTCCCGGTATCATGATCAGAGTGATTATTCCTCTACAAGGTCCCATCATACTCTCCCGTGGTCAGACACAGAGTGAATCTCCCTCCACACCGTCCCATCACACACTCCCGTCGTCAGACACAGAGTGATTATTCCTCTACACGGTCCCATCAAACACTCCCGGGGTCAGACAAAGAGTGAATCTCCCTACACACCGTCCCATCACACACTCCCGTGGTCAGAGACAGAGTGATTATTCCTCTACACGGTCCCATCAAACACTCCCGGGCGTCAGACACAGAGCGATTATTCCTCTACATGTTAACATCATACACACCGTGGGTCAGACACACAGTGATTATTCCTCTACACGGTCCGATCACACACGCCCCGGGTCAGACACAGAGTGATTATTCCTCTACACGGTCCCAACAAACACTCCCGGTGTCAGACACAGTGTGAATCTCCTTCCACACCGTCCCATCACACTCTCCCTGCGTCAGACACAGAGTGATTATTCCTCTACACAGTCCCAACAAACACTCCCGGGGTCAGACACATAGTGATTATTCCTCTACACGGTCCCATCACACATCCCGGGGTCAGACACAGAGTGAATTTATATCCACACCGTCCCATCATACACTCCCGGGGGTCAGACACAGAGTGAATCTCCCTCCACACCGTCCCATCACACACTCCCGTGGTCAGACACAGAGTGATTATTCCTCTACACGGTCCCATCAAACACTCCCTGGGTCAGACAAAGAGTGAATCTCCCTACACACCGTCCCATCACACACTCCCGTCGTTAGACACAGTATGTTTATACCTCTCCACGGTCCCATCATACGCTCCCGGGGTCAGACACAGGGTGATTATTCCTCTACAATGTACCATCAAACACTCCGTGGGTCAGACACAGAGTGATTATTCCTCTACACGATCCCATCAAACACTACCGGGGTCAGAAACAGAGTGATTATTCCTCTACACGGTCCCATCAAACACTCCCGGGGTCAGACACAGAGTGATTATTCCTCTACACGGTCCCATCAAACACTCCCTGGGTCAGACAAAGAGTGAATCTCCCTACACACCGTCCCATCACACACTCCCGTCGTTAGACACAGTATGTTTATACCTCTCCACGGTCCCATCATACGCTCCCGGTGTCAGACACAGTGTGAATCTCCTTCCACACCGTCCCATCACACTCTCCCGGGGTCAGACACAGAGTGATTATTCCTCTGCACGGTCCCATCAAACACTCCCGGGGTCAGACACAGAGTGAATCTCCCTCCACACCGTCCCATCACAATCTCCCGGTATCATGATCAGAGTGATTATTCCTCTACACGGTCCCATCAAACACTCCCGGGGTCAGACACAGAGTGAATTTATATCCACACCGTCCCATCATACTCTCTCGTGGTCAGACACAGAGTGAATCTCCCTCCACACCGTCCCATCACACACTCCCGTCGTCAGACAAAGATTGAATCTCCCTACACACCGTCCCATCACACACTCCCGTGGTCAGAGACAGAGTGATTATTCCTCTACACGGTCCCATCATACGCTCCCGGTGTCAGACACAGTGTGAATCTCCTTCCACACCGTCCCATCACACTCTCCCGGGGTCAGACACAGAGTGATTATTCCTCTGCACGGTCCCATCAAACACTCCCGGGGTCAGACACAGAGTGAGTCTCCCTCCACACCGTCCCATCACAATCTCCCGGTATCATGATCAGAGTGATTATTCCTCTACACGGTCCCATCAAACACTCCCGGGGTCAGACACAAAGTGAATTTATATCCACACCGTCCCATCAGACTCTCCCGTGGTCAGACACAGAGTGAATCTCCCTCCACACCGTCCCATCACACACTCCCGTCGTCAGACACAGAGTGATTATTCCTCTACACGGTCCCATCACACACACCCCGGGTCAGACACAGAGTGATTATTCCTCTACACGGTCCCAACAAACACTCCCGGTTTCAGACACAGTGTGAATCTCCTTCCACACCGTCCCATCACACTCTCCCTGGGTCAGACACAGAGTGATTATTCCTCTACACAGTCCCAACAAACACTCCCGGGGTCAGACACATAGTGATTATTCCTCTACACGGTCCCATCACACATCCCGGGGTCAGACACAGAGTGAATTTATATCCACACCGTCCCATCATACACTCCCGGGGGTCAGACACAGAGTGAATCTCCCTCCACACCGTCCCATCACACACTCCCGTCGTTAGACACAGTATGTTTATACCTCTCCACGGTCCCATCATACGCTCCCGGGGTCAGACACAGAGTGATTATTCCTCTACACGATCCCATCAAACACTCCCGGGGTCAGACACAGAGTGATTATTCCTCTACACGGTCCCATCACACACTCCCGGGGTCAGAAACAGAGTGATTATTCCTCTACACGGTCCCATCAAACACTCCCGGGGTCAGACACAGAGTGATTATTCCTCTACACGGTCCCAACAAACACTCCCGGTGTCAGACACAGCGTGAATCTCCTTCCACACCGTCCCATCACACTCTCCCGGGGTCAGACACAGAGTGATTATTCCTCTACACTGTCCCAACAAACACCCCGGGGTCAGACACAGAGGGATTTTTCCTCTGCACTGACCCATCTAACACTCCCGGGGTCAGACACAGATTGAGTCTCCCTGAACACCGTCCCATCACACACTCCCGGTACCGTGCTCAGAGTGATTATTCCTCTACACGGTCCCATCAAACACTCCCGGGGTCAGAAACAGTGTGAATTTATATCCACACCGCTCCATCATATTCTCCCGTGGTCAGACACAGAGTGAATCTCCCTCCACACCGTCCCATCACACACTCCCGTGCTCAGACACAGTATGATTATTCCTCTACACTGTCCCAACAAACACTCCCGGGGTCAGACACAGAGTGATTATTCCTCTACACGGTCCCATCAAACACTCCCGGGGTCAGACACAGAGTGAATTTATATCCACACCGTCCCATCAAACTCTCACGGGGTCAGACACAGAGTGAATCTCCCTCCACTCCGTCCCATCATACACTCCCGGGGTCAGACACAGAGTGATTATTCCTCTACACTGTAACATCAAACACTCCGTGTGTCTGACACACAGTGATTATTCCTCTACACGGTCCCATCAAACACTCCCGGGGTCAGACACAGAGTGATCATTCCTCAACGCGGTCCCATCAAACACTCCCGGGGTCAGACACAGAGTGAATTTATATCCACACCGTCCCATCATACGCTCCCGGGGTCAGACACAGGGTGATTATTCCTCTACAATGTACCATCAAACACTCCGTGGGTCAGACACAGAGTGATTATTCCTCTACACGATCCCATCAAACACACCCGGGGTCAGACACAGAGTGATTATTCCTCTACACGGTCCCAACAATCACTCCCGGGGTCAGACACAGAGTGATTTTTCCTCTACACGGTCCCATCAAACACTCCCGGGGTCAGACACAGAGTGATTATTCCTCAACACGGTCCCATCAAACACTCCCGGGGTCAGACACAGAGTGATTTTTCCACTGCACGGTCCCATCAATCACTCCCGGGGTCAGACACAGAGTGGGTCTCCCTCCACACCGTCCCATCACACACTCCCGGTATCAGACTCAGAGAGATTATTCCTCTACACGGTCCCATCAATCACTCTCGGGGTCAGACACAGAGTGAATTTATATCCACACCGTCCCATCATACTCTCCCGGGGTCAGACACAGAGTGAATCTCCCTCCACTCCGTCCCATCACACACTCCCGTGGTCAGACACAAAGTGATTATTCCTCTACACGGTCCCATCAAACGCTCCCTGGGTCAGACAAAGAGTGAATCTCCCTACACACCGTCCCATCACACACTCCCGTCGTCAGACACAGTATGATTATTCCTCTCCACGGTCCCATCAAACACTCCCGGGGTTCAGACACAGAGCGATTATTCCTCTACACGTTAACATCAAAAACACCGTGGGTCAGACACACAGTGATTATTCCTCTACACGGTCCCATCACACACTCCCGGGGTCAGACACAGAGCGATTATTCCTCAACACGGTCCCATCAAACACTCCCGGGGTCAGACACAGAGTGATTTTTCCTCTACACGGTCCCAACAAACACTCCCGGTGTCAGACACACTGTGAATCTCCTTCCACACCGTCCCATCACAGTCTCCCGGGGTCAGACACAGAGTGATTATTCCTCTACACTGACCCAACAAACACTCCCGGGATCAGACACAGACTGATTTTTCCTCTGCACGGTCCCATCAAACACTCCCGGGGTCAGACACAGAGTGAGTCTCCCTCCACACCGTCCCATCACAATCTCCGGGTATCATGATCAGAGTGATTATTCCTCTACACGGTCCCATCAAACACTCCCGGGGTCAGACACAGAGTGAATTTATATCCACACCGTCCCATCATACTCTCCCGTGGTCAGACACAGAGTGAATCTCCCTCCACACCGTCCCATCACACACTCCCGTCGTCAGACACAGAGTGATTATTCCTATCCACTGTCCCATCAAACACTCCCGGGGTCAGACACAGACTGATTATTCCTCTACACGGTCCCATCACACACACCCCGGTTCAGACACAGAGTGAATTTATATCCACACCGTCCCATCAAACTCTCACGGGGTCAGACACAGAGTGAATCTCCCTCCACTCCGTCCCATCATACACTCCCGGGGTCAGACACAGAGTGATTATTCCTCTACACTGTAACATCAAACACTCCGTGTGTCTGACACACAGTGATTATTCCTCTACACGGTCCCATCAAACACTCCCGGGGTCAGACACAGAGTGATCATTCCTCAACGCGGTCCCATCAAACACTCCCGGGGTCAGACACAGAGTGAATTTATATCCACACCGTCCCATCATATGCTCCCGGGGTCAGACACAGGGTGATTATTCCTCTACAATGTACCATCAAACACTCCGTGGGTCAGACACAGAGTGATTATTCCTCTACACGATCCCATCAAACACACCCGGGGTCAGACACAGAGTGATTATTCCTCTACACGGTCCCAACAATCACTCCCGGGGTCAGACACAGAGTGATTTTTCCTCTACACGGTCCCATCAAACACTCCCGGGGTCAGACACAGAGTGATTATTCCTCAACACGGTCCCATCAAACACTCCCGGGGTCAGACACAGAGTGATTTTTCCACTGCACGGTCCCATCAATCACTCCCGGTGTCAGACACAGAGTGGGTCTCCCTCCACACCGTCCCATCACACACTCCCGGTATCAGACTCAGAGAGATTATTCCTCTACACGGTCCCATCAATCACTCTCGGGGTCAGACACAGAGTGAATTTATATCCACACCGTCCCATCATACTCTCCCGGGGTCAGACACAGAGTGAATCTCCCTCCACTCCGTCCCATCACACACTCCCGTGGTCAGACACAAAGTGATTATTCCTCTACACGGTCCCATCAAACGCTCCCTGGGTCAGACAAAGAGTGAATCTCCCTACACACCGTCCCATCACACACTCCCGTCGTCAGACACAGTATGATTATTCCTCTCCACGGTCCCATCAAACACTCCCGGGGTTCAGACACAGAGCGATTATTCCTCTACACGTTAACATCAAAAACACCGTGGGTCAGACACACAGTGATTATTCCTCTACACGGTCCCATCACACACTCCCGGGGTCAGACACAGAGCGATTATTCCTCTACACGGTCCCATCAAACACTCCCGGGGTCAGACACAGAGTGATTTTTCCTCTACACGGTCCCAACAAACACTCCCGGTGTCAGACACACTGTGAATCTCCTTCCACACCGTCCCATCACAGTCTCCCGGGGTCAGACACAGAGTGATTATTCCTCTACACTGACCCAACAAACACTCCCGGGATCAGACACAGACTGATTTTTCCTCTGCACGGTCCCATCAAACACTCCCGGGGTCAGACACAGAGTGAGTCTCCCTCCACACCGTCCCATCACAATCTCCGGGTATCATGATCAGAGTGATTATTCCTCTACACGGTCCCATCAAACACTCCCGGGGTCAGACACAGAGTGAATTTATATCCACACCGTCCCATCATACTCTCCCGTGGTCAGACACAGAGTGAATCTCCCTCCACACCGTCCCATCACACACTCCCGTCGTCAGACACAGAGTGATTATTCCTATCCACTGTCCCATCAAACACTCCCGGGGTCAGACACAGACTGATTATTCCTCTACACGGTCCCATTACACACACCCCGGTTCAGACACAGAGTGATTATTCCTCTACACGGTCCCAACAAACACTCCCGGTGTCAGACACAGTGTGAATCTCCTTCCACACCGTCCCATCACACTCTCCCTGGGTCAGACACAGAGTGATTATTCCTCTACACAGTCCCAACAAACACTCCCGGGGTCAGACACATAGTGATTATTCCTCTACACGGTCCCATCACACACTCCCGGGGTCAGACACAGAGTGAATTTATATCCACACCGTCCCATCATACACTCCCGGGGGTCAGACACAGAGTGAATCTCCCTCCACACCGTCCCATCACACACTCCCGTGGTCAGACACAGAGTGATTATTCCTCTACACGGACCCATCAAACACGCCCTGGGTCAGACAAAGAGTGAATCTCCCTACACACCGTCCCATCACACACTCCCGTCGTCAGACACAGTATGTTTATTCCTCTCCACGGTCCCATCATACGCTCCCGGGGTCAGACACAGGGTGATTATTCCTCTACAAAGTACCATCAAACACTCCGTGGGTCAGACACAGAGTGATTATTCCTCTACACGAGCCCATCAAACACTCCCGGGGTCAGACACAGAGTGATTATTCCTCTACACGGTCCCATCAAACACTCCCGGGGTCAGACACAGAGTGATTTTTCCACTGCACGGTCCCATCAATCACTCCCGGGGTCAGACACAGAGTGAATTTATATGCACACCGTCCCATCATACTCTCCCGGGGTCAGACACAGAGTGAATCTCCCTCCACACCGTCCCATCACACACTCCCGTGGTCAGACACAAAGTGATTATTCCTCTCCACGGTCCCATCAAACACTCCCGGGGTTCAGACACAGAGCGATTATTCCTCTACACGTTAACATCAAACACACCGTGGGTCAGACACACAGTGATTATTCCTCTACACGGTCCCATCACACACTCCCGGGGTCAGACACAGAGCGATTATTCCTCTACACGGTCCCATCAAACACTCCCGGGGTCAGACACAGAGTGATTATTCCTCTACACGGTCCCAACAAACACTCCCGGGGTCAGACACAGAGTGAGTCTCCCTCCACACCGTCCCATCACAATCTCCCGATATCATGATCAGAGTGATTATTCCTCTACACGGTCCCATCAAACACTCCCGGTGTCAGACACAGAGTGAATTTATATCCACACCGTCCCATCATACTCTCCCGTGGTCAGACACAGAGTGAATCTCCCTCCACACCGTCCCATCACACACTCCCGTCGTCAGACACAGAGTGATTATTCCTATCCACGGTCCCATCAAACACTCCCGGGGTCAGACACAGACTGAATCTCCCTCCACACCGTCCCATCACACACTCCCGTGGTCAGAGACAGACTGATTATTCCTCTACACGGTCCCAACAAACACTCCCGGGGTCAGACACAGAGTGATTTTTCCTCTACACGGTCCCATCAAACACTCCGTGGGTCAGACACAGAGTGATTATTCCTCTACACGATCCCATCAAACACTCCCGGGGTCAGACACAGAGTGATTATTCCTCTACACGGTCCCATCAAACACTCCCGGGGTCAGACACAGAGTGATTTTTCCTCTACACGGTCCCATCAAACACTCCCGGGGTCAGACACAGAGTGATTATTCCTCTACAGTCCCATCAAACACTCCCGGGGTCAGACACAGAGTGATTTTTCCTCTACACGGTCCCATCAAACACTCCCGGGGTCAGACACAGAGTGATTATTCCTCAACACTGTCCCATCAAACACTCTCGGGGTCAGACACAGAGTGAATTTATATCCACACCGTCCCATCATACACTCCCGGGGTTCAGACACAGAGTGAATCTCCCTCCACACCGTCCCATCACACACTCCCGTGGTCAGACACAGAGTGATTATTCCTCTCCACGGTCCCATCAAACACTCCCGGGGTCAGACACAGACTGAATCTCCCTCCACACCGTCCCATCACACACTCCCGTGGTCAGACACAAAGTGATTATTCCTCTACACGGTCCCATCAAACACTCCCTGGGTCAGACAAAGTGTGAATCTCACTACACACCGTCCCATCACACACTCCCGTCGTCAGACACAGTATGATTATTCCTCTCCACGGTCCCATCAAACACTCCCGGTGTTCAGACACAGAGCGATTATTCCTCTACACGTTAACATCAAACACACCGTGGGTCAGACACACAGTGATTATTCCTCTACACGGTCCCATCACACACTCCCGGGGTCAGACACAGAGTGATTATTCCTCTACACGGTCCCATCAAACACTCCCGGGGTCAGACACAGAGTGATTATTCCTCTACACGGTCCCAACAAACACTCCCGGGGTCAGACACAGAGTGAGTCTCCCTCCACACCGTCCCATCACAATCTCCCGATATCATGATCAGAGTGATTATTCCTCTACACGGTCCCATCAATCACTCCCGGTGTCAGACACAGAGTGAATTTATATCCACACCGTCCCATCATACTCTCCCGTGGTCAGACACAGAGTGAATCTCCCTCCACACCGTCCCATCACACACTCCCGTCGTCAGACACAGAGTGATTATTCCTATCCACGGTCCCATCAAACACTCCCGGGGTCAGACACAGACTGAATCTCCCTCCACACCGTCCCATCACACACTCCCGTGGTCAGAGACAGACTGATTATTCCTCTACACGGTCCCAACAAACACTCCCGGTGTCAGACACAGTGTGAATCTCCTTCCACACCGTCCCATCACACTCTCCCTGGGTCAGACACAGAGTGATTATTCCTCTACACAGTCCCAACAAACACTCCCGGGGACAGACACAAAGTGATTATTCCTCTACACGGTCCCATCACACACTCTCGGGGTCAGACACAGAGTGAATTTATATCCACACCGTCCCATCATACACTCCCGGGGTTCAGACACAGAGTGAATCTCCCTCCACACCGTCCCATCACACACTCCCGTGGTCAGACACAGAGTGATTATTCCTCTACACGGTCCCATCAAACACTCCCTGGGTCAGACAAAGAGTGAATCTCCCAACACACCGTCCCATCACACACTCCCGTCGTCAGACACAGTATGATTATTCCTATCCACTGTCCCATCAAACACTCCCGGGGTCAGACACAGAGTGATTATTCGTCTACACGGTCCCAACAAACACTCCCGGTGTCAGACACAGTGTGAATCTCCTTCCACACCGTCCCATCACACTCTCCCTGGGTCAGACACAGAGTGATTATTCCTCTACACAGTCCCAACAAACACTCCCGGGGTCAGACACAAAGTGATTATTCCTCTACAAAGTACCATCAAACACTCCGTGGGTCAGACACAGAGTGATTATTCCTCTACACGATCCCATCAAACACTCCCGGGGTCAGACACAGAGTGATTATTCCTCTACAGTCCCATCAAACACTCCCGGGGTCAGACACAGAGTGATTTTTCCTCTACACGGTCCAATCAAACACTCCCGGGGTCAGACACAGAGTGATTATTCCTCAACACGGTCCCATCAAACACTCTCGGGGTCAGACACAGAGTGAATTTATATCCACACCGTCCCATCATACACTCCCGGGGTTCAGACACAGAGTGAATCTCCCTCCACACCGTCCCATCACACACTCCCGTGGTCAGACACAGAGTGATTATTCCTCTCCACGGTCCCATCAAACACTCCCGGGGTCAGACACAGACTGAATCTCCCTCCACACCGTCCCATCACACACTCCCGTGGTCAGAGACAGACTGATTATTCCTCTACACGGTCCCAACAAACACTCCCGGTGTCAGACACAGTGTGAATCTCCTTCCACACCGTCCCATCACACTCTCCCTGGGTCAGACACAAAGTGATTATTCCTCTACACGGTCCCATCACACACTCTCGGGGTCAGACACAGAGTGAATTTATATCCACACCGTCCCATCATACACTCCCGGGGTTCAGACACAGAGTGAATCTCCCTCCACACCGTCCCATCATACGCTCCCGGGGTCAGACAAAGGGTGATTATTCCTCTACAAAGTACCATCAAACACTCCGTGGGTCAGACACAGAGTGATTATTCCTCTACACGATCCCATCAAACACTCCCGGGGTCAGACACAGAGTGATTATTCCTCTACACGGTCCCATCAAACACTCCCGGGGTCAGACACAGAGTGATTTTTCCTCTACACGGTCCCATCAAACACTCCCGGGGTCAGACACAGAGTGATTATTCCTCAACACGGTCCCATCAAACACTCCCGGGGTCAGACACAGAGTGATTTTTCCACTGCACGGTCCCATCAATCACTCCCGAGGTCAGACACAGAGTGGGTCTCCCTCCACACCGTCCCATCACACACTCCCGGTATCAGACTCAGAGTGATTATTCCTCTACACGGTCACATCAATCACTCTCGGGGTCAGACACAGAGTGAATTTATATCCACACCGTCCCATCATACTCTCCCGGGGTCAGACACAGAGTGAATCTCCCTCCACACCGTCCCATCACACACTCCCATGGTCAGACACAGAGTGATTATTCCTCTACACGGTCCCATCAAACACTCCCTGGGTCAGACAAAGAGTGAATCTCCCAACACACCGTCCCATCACACACTCCCGTCGTCAGACACAGTATGATTATTCCTATCCACTGTCCCATCAAACAATCCCGGGGTTCAGACACAGAGCGATTATTCCTCTACACGTTAACATCAAACACACCGTGGGTCAGACACACAGTGATTATTCCTCTACACGGTCCCATCACACACTCCCGGGGTCAGACACAGAGTGAATTTATATCCACACCGTCCCATCATACACTCCCGGGGGTCAGACACAGAGTGAATCTCCCTCCACACCGTCCCATCACACACTCCCGTGGTCAGACACAGAGTGATTATTCCTCTACACGGACCCATCAAACACTCCCTGGGTCAGACAAAGAGTGAATCTCCCTACACACCGTCCCATCACACACTCCCGTCGTCAGACACAGTATGTTTATTCCTCTCCACGGTCCCATCATACGCTCCCGGGGTCAGACACAGGGTGATTATTCCTCTACAAAGTACCATCAAACACTCCGTGGGTCAGACACAGAGTGATTATTCCTCTACACGATCCCATCAAACACTCCCGGGGTCAGACACAGAGTGATTATTCCTCTACACGGTCCCATCAAACACTCCCGGTGTCAGACACAGAGTGATTTTTCCACTGCACGGTCCCATCAATCACTCCCGGGGTCAGACACAGAGTGATTATTCCTCTCCACGGTCCCATCAAACACTCCCGGGGTTCAGACACACAGCGATTATTCCTCTACACATTAACATCAAACACACCGTGGGTCAGACACACAGTGATTATTCCTCTACACGGTCCCATCACACACTCCCGGGGTCAGACACAGAGCGATTATTCCTCTACACGTTCCCATCATACTCTCCCGGGGTCAGACACAGAGTGAATCTCCCTCCACACCGTCCCATCACACAGTCCCGTGGTCAGACACAAAGTGATTATTCCTCTACACGGTCCCATCAAACACTCCCGGGGTTCAGACACAGAGCGATTATTCCTCTACACGTTAACATCAAACACACCGTGGGTCAGACACACAGTGATTATTCCTCTACACGGTCCCATCACACACTCCCGGGGTCAGACACAGAGTGATTATTCCTCTACACGGTCCCATCAAACACTCCCGGGGTCAGACACAGAGTGATTATTCCTCTACACGGTCCCAACAAACACTCCCGGGGTCAGACACAGAGTGAGTCTCCCTCCACACCGTCCCATCACAGTCTCCCGATATCATGATCAGAGTGATTATTCCTCTACACGGTCCCATCAATCACTCCCGGTGTCAGACACAGAGTGAATTTATATCCACACCGTCCCATCATACTCTCCCGTGGTCAGACACAGAGTGAATCTCCCTCCACACCGTCCCATCACACACTCCCGTCGTCAGACACAGAGTGATTATTCCTATCCACGGTCCCATCAAACACTCCCGGGGTCAGACACAGACTGAATCTCCCTCCACACCGTCCCATCACACACTCCCGTGGTCAGAGACAGACTGATTATTCCTCTACACGGTCCCAACAAACACTCCCGGTGTCAGACACAGTGTGAAACTCCTTCCACACCGTCCCATCACACTCTCCCTGGGTCAGACACAGAGTGATTATTCCTCTACACAGTCCCAACAAACACTCCCGGGGTCAGACACAAAGTGATTATTCCTCTACACGGTCCCATCACACACTCTCGGGGTCAGACACAGAGTGAATCTCCCTCCACACCGTCCCATCACACACTCCCGTGGTCAGACACAGAGTGATTATTCCTCTACACGGTCCCATCAAACACTCCCTGGGTCAGACAAAGAGTGAATCTCCCAACACACCGTCCCATCACACACTCCCGTGGTCAGACACAGTATGATTATTCCTATCCACTGTCCCATCAAACACTCCCGGGGTCAGACACAGAGTGATTATTCCTCTACACGGTCCCAACAAACACTCCCGGTGTCAGACACAGTGTGAATCTCCTTCCACACCGTCCCATCACACTCTCCCTGGGTCAGACACAGAGTGATTATTCCTCTACACAGTCCCAACAAACACTCCCGGGGTCAGACACAAAGTGATTATTCCTCTACAAAGTACCATCAAACACTCCGTGGGTCAGACACAGAGTGATTATTCCTCTACACGATCCCATCAAACACTCCCGGGGTCAGACACAGAGTGATTATTCCTCTACACGGTCCCATCAAACACTCCCGGGGTCAGACACAGAGTGATTTTTCCTCTACACGGTCCCATCAAACACTCCCGGGGTCAGACACAGAGTGATTATTCCTCAACACGGTCCCATCAAACACTCCCGGGGTCAGACACAGAGTGATTTTTCCACTGCACGGTCCCATCAATCACTCCCGGGGTCAGACACAGAGTGGGTCTCCCTCCACACCGTCCCATCACACACTCCCGGTATCAGACTCAGAGTGATTATTCCTCTACACGGTCCCATCAATCACTCTCGGGGTCAGACACAGAGTGAATTTATATCCACACCGTCCCATCATACTCTCCCGGGGTCAGACACAGAGTGAATCTCCCTCCACACCGTCCCATCACACACTCCCGGGATCAGACACAGAGTGATTTTTCCTCTGCACGGTCCCATCAAACACTCCAGGGGTCAGACACAGAGTGAGTCTCCCTCCACACCGTCGCATCACAATCTCCCGATATCATGATCAGAGTGATTATTCCACTACACGGTCCCATCATACGCTCCCGGGGTCAGACACAGGGTGATTATTCCTCTACAAAGTTCCATCACACACTCCCGGGGTCAGACACAGGGTGATTATTCCTCTACAAAGTTCCATCAAACACTCCGTGGGTCAGACACAGAGTGATTATTCCTCTACACGATCCCATCAAACACTCCCGGGGTCAGACACAGAGTGATTATTCCTCTACACGGTCCCATCAAACACTCCCGGGGTCAGACACAGAGTGATTTTTCCACTGCACGGTCCCATCAATCACTCCCGGGGTCAGACACAGAGTGAATTTATATGCACACCGTCCCATCATACTCTCCCGGGGTCAGACACAGAGTGAATCTCCTTCCACACCGTCCCATCACACACTCCCGTGGTCAGACACAAAGTGATTATTCCTCTACACGGTCCCATCAAACACTCCCTGGGTCAGACAAAGAGTGAATTTCCCTACACACCGTCCCATCACACACTCCCGTCGTCAGACACAGTATGATTATTCCTCTCCACGGTCCCATCAAACACTCCCGGGGTTCAGACACAGAGCGATTATTCCTCTACACGTTAACATCAAACACACCGTGGGTCAGACACACAGTGATTATTCCTCTACACGGTCCCATCACACACTCCCGGGGTCAGACACAGAGCGATTATTCCTCTACACGGTCCCATCAAACACTCCCGGGGTCAGACACAGAGTGATTATTCCTCTACACGGTCCCAACAAACACTCCCTGGGTCAGACACAGTGTGAATCTCCTTCCACTCCTTCCCATCACAGTCTCTCGGGGTCAGACACAGAGTGATTAATCCTCTACACTGTCCCAACAAACACTCCCGGGATCAGACACAGAGTGATTTTTCCTCTGCACGGTCCCATCAAACACTCCAGGGGTCAGACACAGAGTGAGTCTCCCTCCACACCGTCGCATCACAATCTCCCGATATCATGATCAGAGTGATTATTCCACTACACGGTCCCATCAAACACTCCCGGGGTCAGACACAGAGTGAATTTATATCCACACAATCCCATCATACTCTCCCGTGGTCAGACACAGAGTGAATATCCCTCCTCACCGTCCCATCAGACACTCCCGTCGTCAGACACAGAGTGATTATTCCTATCCACGGTCCCATCAAACACTCCCGGGGTCAGACACAGACTGAATCTCCCTCCACACCGTCCCATCACACACTCCCGTGGTCAGAGACAGACTGATTATTCCTCTACACGGTCCCATCACACACTCTCGGGGTCAGACACAGAGTGAATTTATATCCACACCGTCCCTTCATACACTCCCGGGGGTCAGACACAGAGTGAATCTCAATCCACACCGTCCCATCACACACTCCCGTGGTCAGACACAGAGTGATTATTCCTCTACACGGTCCCATCAAACACTCCCTGGGTCAGACAAAGAGTGAATCTCCCTACACACCGTCCCATCACACACTCCCGTCGTCAGACACAGTATGTTTATTCCTCTCCACGGTCCCATCATACGCTCCCGGGGTCAGACACAGGGTGATTATTCCTCTACAAAGTACCATCAAACACTCCGTGGGTCAGACACAGAGTGATTATTCCTCTATACGATCCCATCAAACACTCCCGGGGTCAGACACAGAGTGATTATTCCTCTACACAGTCCCATCAAACACTCCCGGGGTCAACCACAGAGTGATTTTTCCTCAACACGGTCCCATCAAACACTCCCGGGGTCAGACACAGAGTGATTATTCCTCAATACGGTCCCATCAAACACTCCCGGGGTCAGACACAGAGTGATTTTTCCACTGCACGGTCCCATCAATCACTCCCGGGGTCAGACACAGAGTGATTATTCCTCTACACGTTAACATCAAACACACCGTGGTTCAGACACACAGTGATTATTCCTCTACACGGTCCCATCACACACTCCCGGGGTCAGACACAGAGCGATTATTCCTCTGCACGGTCCCATCAAACACTCCCGGGGTCAGACACAGAGTGAGTCTCCCTCCACACCTTCCCATCACAATCTCCCGGTATCATGATCAGAGTGATTATTCCTCTACACGGTCCCATCAAACACTCCCGGGGTCAGACACAGAGTGAATTTATATCCACACCGTCCCATCATACTCTCCCGTGGTCAGACACAGAGTGAATCTCCCTCCACACCGTCCCATCACACACTCCCGTCGTCAGACACAGAGTGATTATTCCTATCTACTGTCCCATCAAACACTCCCGGGGTCAGACACAGACTGAATCTCCCTCCACACCGTCCCATCACACACTCCCGTGGTCAGAGACAGACTGATTATTCCTCTACACGGTCCCATCACACACACCCCGGGTCAGACACAGAGTGATTATTCCTCTACACGGTCCCAACAAACACTCCCGGTGTCAGACACAGTGTGAATCTCCTTCCACACCGTCCCATCACACTCTCCCTGGGTCAGACACAGAGTGATTATTCCTCTACACAGTCCCAACAAACACTCCCGGGGTCAGACACATAGTGATTATTCCTCTACACGGTCCCATCACACACTCCCGGGGTCAGACACAGAGTGAATTTATATCCACACCGTCCCATCATACACTCCCGGGGGTCAGACACAGAGTGAATCTCCCTCCACACCGTCCCATCACACACTCCCGTGGTCAGACACAGAGTGATTATTCCTCTACACGGTCCCATCAAACACACCCTGGGTCAGACAAAGAGTGAATCTCCCTACACACCGTCCCATCACACACTCCCGTCGTCAGACACAGTATGTTTATTCCTCTCCACGGTCCCATCATACGCTCCCGGAGTCAGACACAGGGTGATTATTCCTCTACAAAGTTCCATCAAACACTCCGTGGGTCAGACACAGAGTGATTATTCCTCTACACGATCCCATCAAACACTCCCGGGGTCAGACACAGAGTGATTATTCCTCTACACGGTCCCATCAAACACTCCCGGGGTCAGACACAGAGTGATTTTTCCACTGCACGGTCCCATCAATCACTCCCGGGGTCAGACACAGAGTGAATTTATATGCACACCGTCCCATCATACTCTCCCGGTGTCAGACACAGAGTGAATCTCCCTCCACACCGTCCCATCACACACTCCCGTGGTCAGACACAAAGTGATTATTCCTCTACACGGTCCCATCAAACACTCCCTGGGTCAGACAAAGAGTGAATTTCCCTACACACCGTCCCATCACACACTCCCGTCGTCAGACACAGTATGATTATTCCTCTCCACGGTCCCATCAAACACTCCCGGGGTTCAGACACAGAGCGATTATTCCTCTACACGTTAACATCAAACACACCGTGGGTCAGACACACAGTGATTATTCCTCTACACGGTCCCATCACACACTCCCGGGGTCAGACACAGAGAGATTATTCCTCTACACGGTCCCATCAAACACTCCCGGGGTCAGACACAGAGTGATTATTCCTCTACACGGTCCCAACAAACACTCCCGGTGTCAGACACAGTGTGAATCTCCTTCCACTCCGTCCCATCACAGTCTCCCGGGGTCAGACACAGAGTGATTATTCCTCTACACTGTCCCATCAAACACACCCTGGGTCAGACAAAGAGTGAATCTCCCTACACACCGTCCCATCACACACTCCCGTCGTCAGACACAGTATGTTTATTCCTCTCCACGGTCCCATCATACGCTCCCGGGGTCAGACACAGGGTGATTATTCCTCTACAAAGTTCCATCAAACACTCCGTGGGTCAGACACAGAGTGATTATTCCTCTACACGATCCCATCAAACACTCCCGGGGTCAGACACAGAGTGATTATTCCTCTACACGGTCCCATCAAACACTCCCGGGGTCAGACACAGAGTGATTTTTCCACTGCACGGTCCCATCAATCACTCCCGGGGTCAGACACAGAGTGAATTTATATGCACACCGTCCCATCATACTCTCCCGGTGTCAGACACAGAATGAATCTCCCTCCACACCGTCCCATCACACACTCCCGTGGTCAGACACAAAGTGATTATTCCTCTACACGGTCCCATCAAACACTCCCTGGGTCAGACAAAGAGTGAATTTCCCTACACACCGTCCCATCACACACTCCCGTCGTCAGACACAGTATGATTATTCCTCTCCACGGTCCCATCAAACACTCCCGGGGTTCAGACACAGAGCGATTATTCCTCTACACGTTAACATCAAACACACCGTGGGTCAGACACACAGTGATTATTCCTCTACACGGTCCCATCACACACTCCCGGGGTCAGACACAGAGCGATTATTCCTCTACACGGTCCCATCAAACACTCCCGGGGTCAGACACAGAGTGATTATTCCTCTACACGGTCCCAACAAACACTCCCGGTGTCAGACACAGTGTGAATCTCCTTCCACTCCGTCCCATCACAGTCTCCCGGGGTCAGACACAGAGTGATTATTCCTCTACACGGTCCCATCAAACACACCCTGGGTCAGACAAAGAGGGAATCTCCCTACACACCGTCCCATCACACAATCCCGTCGTCAGACACAGTATGTTTATTCCTCTCCACGGTCCCATCATACGCTCCCGGGGTCAGACACAGGGTGATTATTCCTCTACAAAGTTCCATCAAACACTCCGTGGGTCAGACACAGAGTGATTATTCCTCTACACGATCCCATCAAACACTCCCGGGGTCAGACACAGAGTGATTATTCCTCTACACGGTCCCATCAAACACTCCCGGGGTCAGACACAGAGTGATTTTTCCACTGCACGGTCCCATCAATCACTCCCGGGGTCAGACACAGAGTGAATTTATATGCACACCGTCCCATCATACTCTCCCGGTGTCAGACACAGAATGAATCTCCCTCCACACCGTCCCATCACACACTCCCGTGGTCAGACACGAAGTGATTATTCCTCTACACGGTCCCATCAAACACTCCCTGGGTCAGACAAAGAGTGAATTTCCCTACACACCGTCCCATCACACACTCCCGTCGTCAGACACAGTATGATTATTCCTCTCCACGGTCCCATCAAACACTCCCGGGGTTCAGACACAGAGCGATTATTCCTCTACACGTTAACATCAAACACACCGTGGGTCAGACACACAGTGATTATTCCTCTACACGGTCCCATCACACACTCCCGGGGTCAGACACAGAGCGATTATTCCTCTACACGGTCCCATCAAACACTCCCGGGGTCAGACACAGAGTGATTATTCCTCTACACGGTCCCAACAAACACTCCCGGTGTCAGACACAGTGTGAATCTCCTTCCACTCCGTCCCATCACAGTCTCCCGGGGTCAGACACAGAGTGATTATTCCTCTACACTGTCCCAACAAACACTCCCGGGATCAGACACAGAGTGATTTTTCCTCTGCACGGTCCCATCAAACACTCCCGGGGTCAGACACAGAGTGAGTCTCCCTCCACACCGTCCCATCACAATCTCCCGATATCATGATCAGAGTGATTATTCCACTACACGGTCCCATCAAACACTCCCGGGGTCAGACACAGAGTGAATTTATATCCACACCGTCCCATCATACTCTCCCGTGGTCAGACACAGAGTGAATCTCCCTCCTCACCGTCCCATCAGACACTCCCGTCGTCAGACACAGAGTGATTATTCCTATCCACGGTCCCATCAAACACTCCCTGGGTCAGACAAAGAGTGAATCTCCCTACACACCGTCCCATCACACACTCCCGTCGTCAGACACAGTATGTTTATTCCTCTCCACGGTCCCATCATACGCTCCCGTGGTCAGACACAGGGTGATTATTCCTCTACATAGTACCATCAAACACTCCGTGGGTCAGACACAGAGTGATTATTCCTCTACACGATCCCATCAAACACTCCCGGGGTCAGACACAGAGTGATTATTCCTCTACACGGTCCCAACAAACACTCCCGGTGTCAGACACAGTGTGAATCTCCTTCCACACCGTCCCATCACACTCTCCCGGGGTCAACCACAGAGTGATTTTTCCTCAACACGGTCCCATCAAACACTCCCGGGGTCAGACACAGAGTGGGTCTCCCTCCACACCGTCCCATCACACACTCCCGGTATCAGACTCAGAGTGATTATTCCTCTACACGGTCCCATCAATCACTCTCGGGGTCAGACACAGAGTGAATTTATATCCACACCGTCCCATCATACTCTCCCGGGGTCAGACACAGAGTGAATCTCCCTCCACACCGTCCCATCACACACTCCCGTGTTCAGACACAGAGTGATTATTCCTCTACACGGTCCCATCAAACACTCCCTGGGTCAGACAAAGAGTGAATCTCCCAACACACCGTCCCATCACACACTCCCGTCGTCAGACACAGTATGATTATTCCTCTCCACGGTCCCATCAAACACTCCCGGGGGTCAGACACAGAGCGATTATTCCTCTACATGTTAACATCATACACACCGTGGGTCAGACACACTGTGATTATTCCTCTACACGGTCCCATCACACACACCCCGGGTCAGACACAGAGTGATTATTCCTCTACACGGTCCCAACAAACACTCCCGGTGTCAGACACAGTGTGAATCTCCTTTCACACCGTCCCATCACACTCTCCCTGGGTCAGACACAGAGTGATTATTCCTCTACACAGTCCCAACAAACACTCCCGGGGTCAGTCACATAGTGATTATTCCTCTACACGGTCCCATCACACACTCCCGGGGTCAGACACAGAGTGAATTTATATCCACACCGTCCCACCATACACTCCCGGGGGTCAGACACAGAGTGAATCTCCCTCCACACCGTCCCATCACACACTCCCGTGGTCAGACACAGAGTGATTATTCCACTACTCGGTCCCATCAAACACTCCCGGGGTCAGACACAGAGTGATTATTCCTCAACACGGTCCCATCAAACACTCCCGGGGTCAGACACAGAGTGATTTTTCCTCTACACGGTCCCATCAAACACTCCCGGGGTCAGACACAGATTGGGTCTCCCTCCACACCGTCCCATCACACACTCCCGGTATAAGACTCAGAGTGATTATTCCTCTACACGGTCCCATCAATCACTCTCGGGGTCAGACACAGAGTGAATTTATATCCACACCGTCCCATCATACTCTCCCTGGGGTCAGACACAGAGTGAATCTCCCTCCACACCGTCCCATCACACACTCCCGTTGTCAGGCACAAAGTGATTATTCCTCTACACGGTCCCATCAAACACTCCCTGAGTCAGACAAAGAGTGAATCTCCCTACACACCGTCCCATCACACACTCCCGTCGTCAGACACAGTATGATTATTCCTCTCCACGGTCCCATCAAACACTCCCGGGGTTCAGACACAGAGCGATTATTCCTCTACACGTTAACATCAAACACACCGTGGGTCAGACACACAGTGATTATTCCTCTACACGGTCCCATCACACACTCCCGGGGTCAGACACAGAGCGATTATTCCTCTACACGGTCCCATCAAACACTCCCGGGGTCAGACACAGAGTGATTATTCCTCTACACGGTCCCAACAAACACTCCCGGTGTCAGACACAGTGTGAATCTCTTTCCACACCGTCCCATCACAGTCTCCCGGGGTCAGACACAAAGTGATTATTCCTCTACACTGTCCCAACAAACACTCCCGGGATCAGACACAGAGTGATTTTTCCTCTGCACGGTCCCATCAAACACTCCCGGGGTCAGACACAGAGTGAATTTATATCCACACCGTCCCATCATACTCTCCCGTGGTCAGACACAGAGTGAATCTCCCTCCACACCGTCCCATCACACACTCCCGTCGTCAGACACAGAGTGATTATTCCTATCCACTGTCCCAGCAAACACTCCCGGGGTCAGACACAGACTGAATCTCCCTCCACACCGTCCCATCACACACTCCCGTGGTCAGAGACAGACTGATTATTCCTCTACACGGTCCCATCACACACACCCCGGGTCAGACACAGAGTGATTATTCCTCTACACGGTCCCAACAAACACTCCCGGTGTCAGACACAGTGTGAATCTCCTTCCACACCGACCCATCACACTCTCCCTGGGTCAGACACAGAGTGATTATTCCTCTACACAGTCCCAGCAAACACTCCCGGGGTCAGACACATAGTGATTATTCCTCTACACGGTCCCATCACACACTCCCGGGGTCAGACACAGAGTGAATTTATATCCACACCGTCCCATCATACACTCCCGGGGGTCAGACACAGAGTGAATCTCCCTCCACACCGTCCCATCACACACTCCCGTGGTCGGACACAGAGTGATTATTCCTCTACACGGTCCCATCAAACACTCCCTGGGTCAGACAAAGAGTGAATCTCCCTACACACCGTCCCATCACACACTCCCGTCGTCAGACACAGTATGTTTATTCCTCGCCACGGTGCCATCATACGCTCCCGGGGTCAGACACAGGGTGATTATTCCTCTACAAAGTTCCATCAAACACTCCGTGGGTCAGACACAGAGTGATTATTCCTCTACACGATCCCATCAAACACTCCCGGGGTCAGACACAGAGTGATTATTCCTCTACACGGTCCCATCAAACACTCCCGGGGTCAGACACAGAGTGATTTTTCCACTGCACGGTCCCATCAATCACTCCCGGGGTCAGACACAGAGTGAATTTATATGCACACCGTCCCATCATACTCTCCCGGGGTCAGACACAGAGTGAATCTCCTTCCACACCGTCCCATCACACACTCCCGTGGTCAGACACAAAGTGATTATTCCTCTACACGGTCCCATCAAACACTCCCTGGGTCAGACAAAGAGTGAATTTCCCTACACACCGTCCCATCACACACTCCCGTCGTCAGACGCAGTATGATTATTCCTCTCCACGGTCCCATCAAACACTCCCGGGGTTCAGACACAGAGCGATTATTCCTCTACACGTTAACATCAAACACACCGTGGGTCAGACACACAGTGATTATTCCTCTACACGGTCCCATCAAACACTCCCGGGGTCAGACACAGAGCGATTATTCCTCTACACGGTCCCAGCAAACACTCCCGGGGTCAGACACAGAGTGATTATTCCTCTACACGGTCCCAACAAACACTCCCGGTGTCAGACACAGTGTGAATCTCCTTCCACTCCGTCCCATCACAGTCTCCCGGGGTCAGACACAGAGTGATTATTCCTCTACACTGTCCCAACAAACACTCCCGGGATCAGACACAGAGTGATTTTTCCTCTGCACGGTCCCATCAAACACTCCCGGGGTCAGACACAGAGTGAGTCTCCCTCCACACCGTCCCATCACAATCTCCCGATATCATGATCAGAGTGATTATTCCACTACACGGTCCCATCACACACTCCCGTCGTCAGACACAGTATGTTTATTCCTCTCCACGGTCCCATCATACGCTCCCGGGGTCAGACACAGGGTGATTATTCCTCTACAAAGTTCCATCAAACACTCCGTGGGTCAGACACAGAGTGATTATTCCTCTAAACGATCCCATCAAACACTCCCGGGGTCAGACACAGAGTGATTATTCCTCTACACGGTCCCATCAAACACTCCCGGGGTCAGACACAGAGTGATTTTTCCACTGCACGGTCCCATCAATCACTCCCGGGGTCAGACACAGAGTGAATTTATATGCACACCGTCCCATCATACTCTCCCGGGGTCAGACACAGAGTGAATCTCCTTCCACACCGTCCCATCACACACTCCCGTGGTCAGACACAAAGTGATTATTCCTCTACACGGTCCCATCAAACACTCCCTGGGTCAGACAAAGAGTGAATTTCCCTACACACCGTCCCATCACACACTCCCGTCGTCAGACACAGTATGATTATTCCTCTCCACGGTCCCATCAAACACTCCCGGGGTTCAGACACAGAGCGATTATTCCTCTACACGTTAACATCAAACACACCGTGGGTCAGACACACAGTGATTATTCCTCTACACGGTCCATTCAAACACTCCCGGGGTCAGACACAGAGCGATTATTCCTCTACACGGTCCCATCAAACACTCCCGGGGTCAGACACAGAGTGATTATTCCTCTACACGGTCCCAACAAACACTCCCGGTGTCAGACACAGTGTGAATCTCCTTCCACTCCGTCCCATCACAGTCTCCCGGGGTCAGACACAGAGTGATTATTCCTCTACACTGTCCCAACAAACACTCCAGGGATCAGACACAGAGTGATTTTTCCTCTGCACTGTCCCATCAAACACTCCCGGGGTCAGACACAGAGTGAGTCTCCCTCCACACCGTCCCATCACAATCTCCCGATATCATGATCAGAGTGATTATTCCACTACACGGTCCCATCAAACACTCCCGGGGTCAGACACAGAGTGAATTTATATCCACACCGTCCCATCATACTCTCCCGTGGTCAGACACAGAGTGAATCTCCCTCCTCACCGTCCCATCAGACACTCCCGTCGTCAGACACAGAGTGATTATTCCTATCCACGGTCCCATCAAACACTCCCGGGGTCAGACACAGACTGAATCTCCCTCCACACCGTCCCATCACACACTCCCGTGGTCAGAGACAGACTGATTATTCCTCTACACGGTCCCATCAAACACTCCCTGGGTCAGACAAAGAGTGAATCTCCCTACACACCGTCCCATCACACACTCCCGTCGTCAGACACAGTATGTTTATTCCTCTCCACGGTCCCATCATACGCTCCCGGGGTCAGACACAGGGAGATTATTCCTCTACAAAGTACCATCAAACACTCCGTGGGTCAGACACAGAGTGATTATTCCTCTACACGATCCCATCAAACACTCCCGGGGTCAGACACAGATTGATTATTCCTCTACACGGTCCCATCAAACACTCCCGGGGTCAACCACAGAGTGATTTTTCCTCAACACGGTCCCATCAAACACTCCCGGGGTCAGACACAGAGTGATTATTCCTCAACACGGTCCCATCAAACACTCCCGGGGTCAGACACAGAGTGATTTTTCCACTGCACGGTCCCATCAATCACTCCCGGGGTCAGACACAGAGTGATTATTCCTCTACACGTTAACATCAAACACACCGTGGGTCAGACACACAGTGATTATTCCTCTACACGGTCCCATCACACACTCCCGGGGTCAGACACAGAGCGATTATTCCTCTACACGGTCCCATCAAACACTCCCGGGGTCAGACACAGAGTGATTATTCCTCTACACGGTCCCAACAAACACTCCCGGTGTCAGACACAGTGTGAATCTCCTTCCACACCGTCCCATCACAGTCTCCCGGGGTCAGACACAGAGTGATTATTCCTCTACACAGTCCCAACAAACACTCCCGGGATCAGACACAGAGTGATTTTTCCTCTGCACGGTCCCATCAAACACTCCCGGGGTCAGACACAGAGTGAGTCTCCCTCCACACCTTCCCATCACTATCTCCCGGTATCATGATCAGAGTGATTATTCCTCTACACGGTCCCATCAAACACTCCCGGGGTCAGACACAGAGTGAATTTATATCCACACCGTCCCATCATACTCTCCCGTGGTCAGACACAGAGTGAATCTCCCTCCACACCGTCCCATCACACACTCCCGTCGTCAGACACAGAGTGATTATTCCTATCCACTGTCCCATCAAACACTCCCGGGGTCAGACACAGACTGAATCTCCCTCCACACCGTCCCATCACACACTCCCGTGGTCAGAGACAGACTGATTATTCCTCTACACGGTCCCATCACACACACCCCGGGTCAGACACAGAGTGATTATTCCTCTACACGGTCCCAACAAACACTCCCGGTGTCAGACACAGTGTGAATCTCCTTCCACACCGTCCCATCACACTCTCCCTGGGTCAGACACAGAGTGATTATTCCTCTACACGGTCCCATCAAACACTCCCTGGGTCAGACAAAGAGTGAATCTCCCTACACACCGTCCCATCACACACTCCCGTCGTCAGACACAGTATGTTTATTCCTCTCCACGGTCCCATCATACGCTCCCGGGGTCAGACACAGGGTGATTATTCCTCTACAAAGTTCCATCAAACACTCCGTGGGTCAGACACAGAGTGATTATTCCTCTACACGATCCCATCAAACACTCCCGGGGTCAGACACAGAGTGATTATTCCTCTACACGGTCCCATCAAACACTCCCGGGGTCAGACACAGAGTGATTTTTCCACTGCACGGTCCCATCAATCACTCCCGGGGTCAGGCACAGAGTGAATTTATATGCACACCGTCCCATCATACTCTCCCGAGGTCAGACACAGAGTGAATCTCCCTCCACACCGTCCCATCACACACTCCCGTGGTCAGACACAAAGTGATTATTCCTCTACACGGTCCCATCAAACACTCCCTGGGTCAGACAAAGAGTGAATTTCCCTACACACCGTCCCATCACACACTCCCGTCGTCAGACACAGTATGATTATTCCTCTCCACGGTCCCATCAAACACTCCCGGGGTTCAGACACAGAGCGATTATTCCTCTACACGTTAACATCAAACACACCGTGGGTCAGACACACAGTGATTATTCCTCTACACGGTCCCATCACACACTCCCGGGGTCAGACACAGAGCAATTATTCCTCTACACGGTCCCATCAAACACTCCCGGGGTCAGACACAGAGTGATTATTCCTCTACACGGTCCCAACAAACACTCCCGGTGTCAGACACAGTGTGAATCTCCTTCCACTCCGTCCCATCACAGTCTCCCGGGGTCAGACACAGAGTGATTATTCCTCTACACTGTCCCAACAAACACTCCCGGGATCAGACACAGAGTGATTTTTCCTCTGCACGGTCCCATCAAACACTCCCGGGGTCAGACACAGAGTGAGTCTCCCTCCACACCGTCCCATCACAATCTCCCGATATCATGATCAGAGTGATTATTCCACTACACGGTCCCATCAAACACTCCCGGGGTCAGACACAGAGTGAATTTATATCCACACCGTCCCATCACACACTCCCGTGGTCAGAGACAGACTGATTATTCCTCTACACGGTCCCATCACACACACCCCGGGTCAGACACAGAGTGATTATTCCTCTACACGGTCCCAACAAACACTCCCGGTGTCAGCCACAGTGTGAATCTCCTTCCACACCGACCCATCACACTCTCCCTGGGTCAGACACAGAGTGATTATTCCTCTACACAGTCCCAACAAACACTCCCGGGGTCAGACACATAGTGATTATTCCTCTACACGGTCCCATCACACACTCCCGGGGTCAGACACAGAGTGAATTTATATCCCCACCGTCCCATCATACACTCCCGGGGGTCAGACACAGAGTGAATCTCCCTCCACACCGTCCCATCACACACTCCCGTGGTCAGACACAGAGTGATTATTCCTCTACACGGTCCCATCAAACACTCCCTGGGTCAGACAAAGAGTGAATCTCCCTACACACCGTCCCATCACACACTCCCGTCGTCAGACACAGTATGTTTATTCCTCTCCACGTTCCCATCATACGCTCCCGGGGTCAGACACAGGGTGATTATTCCTCTACAAAGTTCCATCAAACACTCCGTGGGTCAGACACAGTGTGATTATTCCTCTACACGATCCCATCAAACACTCCCGGGGTCAGACACAGAGTGATTATTCCTCTACACGGTCCCATCAAACACTCCCGGGGTCAGACACAGAGTGATTTTTCCACTGCACGGTCCCATCAATCACTCCCGGGGTCAGATACAGAGTGAATTTATATGCACACCGTCCCATCATACTCTCCCGGGGTCAGACACAGAGTGAATCTCCTTCCACACCGTCCCATCACACACTCCCGTGGTCAGACACAAAGTGATTATTCCTCTACACGGTCCCATCAAACACTCCCTGGGTCAGACAAAGAGTGAATTTCCCTACACACCGTCCCATCACACACTCCCGTCGTCAGACACAGTATGATTATTCCTCTCCACGGTCCCATCAAACACTCCCGGGGTTCAGACACAGAGCGATTATTCCTCTACACGTTAACATCAAACACACCGTGGGTCAGACACACAGTGATTATTCCTCTACACGGTCCCATCAAACACTCCCGGGGTCAGACACAGAGCGATTATTCCTCTACACGGTCCCATCAAACACTCCCGGGGTCAGACACAGAGTGATTATTCCTCTACACGGTCCCAACAAACACTCCCGGTGTCAGACACAGTGTGAATCTCCTTCCACACCGTCCCATCACAGTCTCCCGGGGTCAGACACAGAGTGATTATTCCTCTACACTGTCCCAACAAACACTCCCGGGATCAGACACAGAGTGATTTTTCCTCTGCACGGTCCCATCAAACACTCCCGGGGTCAGACACAGAGTGAGTCTCCCTCCACACCGTCCCATCACAATCTCCCGATATCATGATCAGAGTGATTATTCCACTACACGGTCCCATCACACACTCCCGTCGTCAGACACAGTATGTTTATTCCTCTCCACGGTCCCATCATACGCTCCCGGGGTCAGACACAGGGTGATTATTCCTCTACAAAGTTCCATCAAACACTCCGTGGGTCAGACACAGAGTGATTATTCCTCTACACGATCCCATCAAACACTCCCGGGGTCAGACACAGAGTGATTATTCCTCTGCACGGTCCCATCAAACACTCCCGGGGTCAGACACAGAGTGATTTTTCCACTGCACGGTCCCATCATTCACTCCCGGGGTCAGACACAGAGTGAATTTATATGCACACCGTCCCATCATACTCTCCCGGGGTCAGACACAGAGTGAATCTCCTTCCACACCGTCCCATCACACACTCCCGTCGTCAGACACAGTATGATTATTCCTCTCCACGGTCCCATCAAACACTCCCGGGGTTCAGACACAGAGCGATTATTCCTCTACACGCTAACATCAAACACACCGTGGGTCAGACACACAGTGATTATTCCTCTACACGGTCCCATCACACACTCCCGGGGTCAGACACAGAGCGATTATTCCTCTACACGGTCCCATCAAACACTCCCGGGGTCAGACACAGAGTGATTATTCCTCTACACGGTCCCAACAAACACTCCCGGTGTCAGACACAGTGTGAATCTCCTTCCACTCCGTCCCATCACAGTCTCCCGGGGTCAGACACAGAGTGATTATTCCTCTACACTGTCCCAACAAACACTCCCGGGATCAGACACAGAGTGATTTTTCCTCTGCACGGTCCCATCAAACACTCCCGGGGTCAGACACAGAGTGAGTCTCCCTCCACACCGTCCCATCACAATCTCCCGATATCATGATCAGAGTGATTATTCCACTACACGGTCCCATCAAACACTCCCGGGGTCAGACACAGAGTGAATTTATATCCACACCGTCCCATCATACTCTCCCGTGGTCAGACACAGAGTGAATCTCCCTCCTCACCGTCCCATCAGACACTCCCGTCGTCAGACACAGAGTGATTATTCCTATCCAAGGTCCCATCAAACACTCCCGGGGTCAGACACAGACTGAATCTCCCTCCACACCGTCCCATCACACACTCCCGTGGTCAGAGACAGACTGATTATTCCTCTACACGGTCCCATCACACACTCTCGGGGTCAGACACAGAGTGAATTTATATCCACACCGTCCCTTCATACACTCCCGGGGGTCAGACACAGAGTGAATCTCCCTCCACACCGTCCCATCACACACTCCCGTGGTCAGACACAGAGTGATTATTCCTCTACACGGTCCCATCAAACACTCCCTGGGTCAGACAAAGAGTGAATCTCCCTTCACACCGTCCCATCACACACTCCCGTCGTCAGACACAGTATGTTTATTCCTCTCCACGGTCCCATCATACGCTCCCGGGGTCAGACACAGGGTGATTATTCCTCTACAAAGTACCATCAAACACTCCGTGGGTCAGACACAGAGTGATTATTCCTCTACACGTTAACATCAAACACACCGTGGGTCAGACACAGAGTGATTATTCCTCTACACGGTCCCATCACACACTCCCGGGGTCAGACACAGAGCGATTATTCCTCTACACGGTCCCATCAAACACTCCCGGGGTCAGACACAGAGTGATTATTCCTCTACACGGTCCCAACAAACACTCCCGGTGTCAGACACAGTGTGAATCTCCTTCCACACCGTCCCATCACAGTCTCCCGGGGTCAGACACAGAGTGATTATTCCTCTACACTGTCCCAACAAACACTTCCGGGATCAGACACAGAGTGATTTTTCCTCTGCACGGTCCCATCAAACACTCCCGGGGTCAGACACAGAGTGACTCTCCCTCCACACCTTCCCATCACAATCTCCCGGTATCATGATCAGAGTGATTATTCCTCTACACGGTCCCATCAAACACTCCCGGGGTCAGACACAGACTGAATCTCCCTCCACACCGTCCCATCACACACTCCCGTGGTCAGAGACAGACTGATTATTCCTCTACACGGTCCCATCACACACACCCCGGGTCAGACACAGAGTGATTATTCCTCTACACGGTCCCAACAAACACTCCCGGTGTCAGACACAGTGTGAATCTCCTTCCACACCGTCCCATCACACTCTCCCTGGGTCAGACACAGAGTGATTATTCCTCTACACGGTCCCATCAAACACTCCCTGGGTCAGACAAAGAGTGAATCTCCCTACACACCGTCCCATCACACACTCCCGTCGTCAGACACAGTATGTTTATTCCTCTCCACGGTCCCATCATACGCTCCCGGGGTCAGACACAGGGTGATTATTCCTCTACAAAGTTCCATCAAACACTCCGTGGGTCAGACACAGTGTGATTATTCCTCTACACGATCCCATCAAACACTCCCGGGGTCAGACACAGAGTGATTATTCCTCTACACGGTCCCATCAAACACTCCCGGGGTCAGACACAGAGTGATTTTTCCACTGCACGGTCCCATCAATCACTCCCGGGGTCAGGCACAGAGTGAATTTATATGCACACCGTCCCATCATACTCTCCCGGGGTCAGACACAGAGTGAATCTCCCTCCACACCGTCCCATCACACACTCCCGTGGTCAGACACAAAGTGATTATTCCTCTACACGGTCCCATCAAACACTCCCTGGGTCAGACAAAGAGTGAATTTCCCTACACACCGTCCCATCACACACTCCCGTCGTCAGACACAGTATGATTATTCCTCTCCACGGTCCCATCAAACACTCCCGGGGTTCAGACACAGAGCGATTATTCCTCTACACGTTAACATCAAACACACCGTGGGTCAGACACACAGTGATTATTCCTCTACACGGTCCCATCACACACTCCCGGGGTCAGACACAGAGCAATTATTCCTCTACACGGTCCCATCAAACACTCCCGGGGTCAGACACAGAGTGATTATTCCTCTACACGGTCCCAACAAACACTCCCGGTGTCAGACACAGTGTGAATCTCCTTCCACTCCGTCCCATCACAGTCTCCCGGGGTCAGACACAGAGTGATTATTCCTCTACACTGTCCCAACAAACACTCCCGGGATCAGACACAGAGTGATTTTTCCTCTGCACGGTCCCATCAAACACTCCCGGGGTCAGACACAGAGTGAGTCTCCCTCCACACCGTCCCATCACAATCTCCCGATATCATGATAAGAGTGATTATTCCACTACACGGTCCCATCAAACACTCCCGGGGTCAGACACAGAGTGAATTTATATCCACACCGTCCCATCATACTCTCCCGTGGTCAGACACAGAGTGAATCTCCCTCCTCACCGTCCCATCAGACACTCCCGTCGTCAGACACAGAGTGATTATTCCTATCCACGGTCCCATCAAACACTCCCGGGGTCAGACACAGACTGAATCTCCCTCCACACCGTCCCATCACACACTCCCGTGGTCAGAGACAGACTGATTATTCCTCTACACGGTCCCATCACACACTCTCGGGGTCAGACACAGAGTGAATTTATATCCACACCGTCCCTTCATACACTCCCGGGGGTCAGACACAGAGTGAATCTCCCTCCACACCGTCCCATCACACACTCCCGTGGTCAGACACAGAGTGATTATTCCTCTACACGGTCCCATCAAACACTCCCTGGGTCAGACAAAGAGTGAATCTCCCTACACACCGTCCCATCACACACTCCCGTCGTCAGACACAGTATGTTTATTCCTCTCCACGGTCCCATCATACGCTCCCGGGGTCAGACACAGGGTGATTATTCCTCTACAAAGTACCATCAAACACTCCGTGGGTCAGACACAGAGTGATTATTCCTCTACACGATCCCATCAAACACTCCCGGGGTCAGACACAGAGTGATTATTCCTCTACACGGTCCCATCAAACACTCCCGGGGTCAACCACAGAGTGATTTTTCCTAAACACGGTCCCATCAAACACTGCCGGGGTCAGACACAGAGTGATTTTTCCACTGCACGGTCCCATCAATCACTCCCGGGGTCAGACACAGAGTGGGTCTCCCTCCACACCGTCCCATCACACACTCCCGGTATCAGACTCAGAGTGATTATTCCTCTACACGGTCCCATCAATCACTCTCGGGGTCAGACACAGAGTGAATTTATATCCACACCGTCCCATCATACTCTCCCGGGGTCAGACACAGAGTGAATCTCCCTCCACACCGTCCCATCACACACTCCCGTGGTCAGACACAGAGTGATTATTCCTCTACACGGTCCCATCAAACACTCCCTGGGTCAGACAAAGAGTGAATCTCCCAACACACCGTCCCATCACACACTCCCGTCGTCAGACACAGTATGATTATTCCTCTCCACGGTCCCATCAAACACTCCCGGGGGTCAGACACAGAGTGATTATTCCTCTACACTGTCCCAACAAACACTCCCGGGATCAGACACAGAGTGATTTTTCCTCTGCACGGTCCCATCAAACACTCCCGGGGTCAGACACAGAGTGAGTCTCCCTCCACACCGTCCCATCACAATCTCCCGATATCATGATCAGAGTGATTATTCCACTACACGGACCCATCAAACACTCCCGGGGTCAGACACAGAGTGAATTTATATCCACACCGTCCCATCATACTCTCCCGTGGTCAGACACAGAGTGAATCTCCCTCCTCACCGTCCCATCAGACACTCCCGTCGTCAGACACAGAGTGATTATTCCTATCCACGGTCCCATCAAACACTCCCGGGGTCAGACACAGACTGAATCTCCCTCCACACCGTCCCATCACACACTCCCGAGGTCAGAGACAGACTGATTATTCCTCTACACGGTCCCATCACACACTCTCGGGGTCAGACACAGAGTGAATTTATATCCACACCGTCCCTTCATACACTCCCGGGGGTCAGACACAGAGTGAATCTCCCTCCACACCGTCCCATCACACACTCCCGTGGTCAGACACAGAGTGATTATTCCTCTACACGGTCCCATCAAACACTCCCTGGGTCAGACAAAGAGTGAATCTCCCTACACACCGTCCCATCACACACTCCCGTCGTCAGACACAGTATGTTTATTCCTCTCCACGGACCCATCATACGCTCCCGGGGTCAGACACAGGGTGATTATTCCTCTACAAAGTACCATCAAACACTCCGTGGGTCAGACACAGAGTGATTATTCCTCTACACGTTAACATCAACCACACCGTGGGTCAGACACACAGTGATTATTCCTCTACACGGTCCCATCACACACTCCCGGGGTCAGACACAGAGCGATTATTCCTCTACACGGTCCCATCAAACAATCCCGGGGTCAGACACAGAGTGATTATTCCTCTACACGGTCCCAACAAACACTCCCGGTGTCAGACACAGTGTGAATCTCCTTCCACACCGTCCCATCACAGTCTCCCGGGGTCAGACACAGAGTGATTATTCCTCTACACTGTCCCAACAAACACTCCCGGGATCAGACACAGAGTGATTTTTCCTCTGCACGGTCCCATCAAACACTCCCGGGGTCAGACACAGAGTGAGTCTCCCTCCACACCTTCCCATCACAATCTCCCGGTATCATGATCAGAGTGATTATTCCTCTACACGGTCCCATCAAACACTCCCGGGGTCAGACACAGAGTGAATTTATATCCACACCGTCCCATCATACTCTCCCGTGGTCAGACACAGAGTGAATCTCCCTCCACACCGTCCCATCACACACTCCCGTCGTCAGACACAGAGTGATTATTCCTATCCACTGTCCCATCAAACACTCCCGGGGTCAGACACAGACTCAATCTCCCTCCACACCGTCCCATCACACACTCCCGTGGTCAGAGACAGACTGATTATTCCTCTACACGGTCCCATCACACACACCCCGGGTCAGACACAGAGTGATTATTCCTCTACACGGTCCCAACAAACACTCCCGGTGTCAGACACAATGTGAATCTCCTTCCACACCGTCCCATCACACTCTCCCTGGGTCAGACATAGAGTGATTATTCCTCTACACGGTCCCATCAAACACTCCCTGGGTCAGACAAAGAGTGAATCTCCCTACACACCGTCCCATCACACACTCCCGTCGTCAGACACAGTATGTTTATTCCTCTCCACGGTCCCATCATACGCTCCCGGGGTCAGACACAGGGTGATTATTCCTCTACAAAGTTCCATCAAACACTCCGTGGGTCAGACACAGAGTGATTATTCCTCTACACGATCCCATCAAACACTCCCGGGGTCAGACACAGAGTGATTATTCCTCTACACGGTCCCATCAAACACTCCCGGGGTCAGACACAGAGTGATTTTTCCACTGCACGGTCCCATCAATCACTCCCGGGGTCAGGCACAGAGTGAATTTATATGCACACCGTCCCATCATACTCTCCCGGGGTCAGACACAGAGTGAATCTCCCTCCACACCGTCCCATCACACACTCCCGTGGTCAGACACAAAGTGATTATTCCTCGACACGGTCCCATCAAACACTCCCTGGGTCAGACAAAGAGTGAATTTCCCTACACACCGTCCCATCACACACTCCCGTCGTCAGACACAGTATGATTATTCCTCTCCACGGTCCCATCAAACACTCCCGGGGTTCAGACACAGAGCGATTATTCCTCTACACGTCAACATCAAACACACCGTGGGTCAGACACACAGTGATTATTCCTCTACACGGTCCCATCATACGCTCCCGGGGTCAGACACAGGGTGATTATTCCTCTACAAAGTACCATCAAACACTCCGTGGGTCAGACACAGAGTGATTATTCCTCTACACGATCCCATCAAACACTCCCGGGGTCAGACACAGAGTTATTATTCCTCTACACGGTCCCATCAAACACTCCCGGGGTCAACCACAGAGTGATTTTTCCTCAACACGGTCCCATCAAACACTCCCGGGGTCAGACACAGAGTGATTATTCCTCAACACGGTCCCATCAAACACTCCCGGGGTCAGACACAGAGTGATTTTTCCACTGCACGGTCCCATCAATCACTCCCGGGGTCAGACACCGAGTGGGTCTCACTCCACACCGTCCCATCACACACTCCCGGTATCAGACTCAGAGTGATTATTCCTCTACACGGTCCCATCAATCACTCTCGGGGTCAGAGACAGAGTGAATTTATATCCACACCGTCCCATCATACTCTCCCGGGGTCAGACACAGAGTGAATCTCCCTCCACACCGTCCCATCACACACTCCCGTGGTCAGACACAGAGTGATTATTCCTCTACACGGTCCCATCAAACACTCCCTGGGTCAGACAAAGAGTGAATCTCCCAACACACCGTCCCATCACACACTCCCGTCGTCAGACACAGTATGATTATTCCTCTCCACGGTCCCATCAAACACTCCCGGGGGTCAGACACAGAGCGATTATTCCTCTACATGTTAACATCATACACACCGTGGGTCAGACACACAGTGATTATTCCTCTACACGGTCCCATCACACACACCCCGGGTCAGACACAGAGTGATTATTCCTCTACACGGTCCCAACAAACACTCCCGATGTCAGACACAGTGTGAATCTCCTTCCAGACCGTCCCATCACACTCTCCCTGGGTCAGACACAGAGTGATTATTCCTCTACACAGTCCCAACAAACACTCCCGGGGTCAGTCACATAGTGATTATTCCTCTACACGGTCCCATCACACACTCCCGGGGTCAGACACAGAGTGAATTTATATCCACACCGTCCCATCATACACTCCCGGGGGTCAGACACAGAGTGAATCTCCCTCCACACCGTCCCATCACACACTCCCGTTGTCAGACACAGAGTGATTATTCCTCTACACGGTCCCATCAAACACTCCCGGGGTCAGACACAGAGTGATTTTTCCTCTACACGGTCCCATCAAACACTCCCGGGGTCAGACACAGAGTGATTATTCCTCAACACGGTCCCATCAAACACTCCCGGGGTCAGACACAGAGTGATTTTTCCACTGCACGGTCCCATCAATCACTCCCGGGGTCAGACACAGAGTGGGTCTCCCTCCACACCGTCCCATCACACACTCCCGGTATCAGACACAGAGCGATTATTCCTCTACACGGTCCCATCAAACACTCCCGGGGGTCAGACACAGAGTGAATCTCCCTCCACACCGTCCCATCACACACTCCCGTGGTCAGACACAGAGTTATTATTCCTCTACACGGTCCCATCAAACACTCCCGGGGTCAACCACAGAGTGATTTTTCCTCAACACGGTCCCATCAAACACTCCCGGGGTCAGACACAGAGTGATTATTCCTCAACACGGTCCCATCAAACACTCCCGGGGTCAGACACAGAGTGATTTTTCCACTGCACGGTCCCATCAATCACTCCCGGGGTCAGACACCGAGTGGGTCTCACTCCACACCGTCCCATCACACACTCCCGGTATCAGACTCAGAGTGATTATTCCTCTACACGGTCCCATCAATCACTCTCGGGGTCAGAGACAGAGTGAATTTATATCCACACCGTCCCATCATACTCTCCCGGGGTCAGACACAGAGTGAATCTCCCTCCACACCGTCCCATCACACACTCCCGTGGTCAGACACAGAGTGATTATTCCTCTACACGGTCCCATCAAACACTCCCTGGGTCAGACAAAGAGTGAATCTCCCAACACACCGTCCCATCACACACTCCCGTCGTCAGACACAGTATGATTATTCCTCTCCACGGTCCCATCAAACACTCCCGGGGGTCAGACACAGAGCGATTATTCCTCTACATGTTAACATCATACACACCGTGGGTCAGACACACAGTGATTATTCCTCTACACGGTCCCATCACACACACCCCGGGTCAGACACAGAGTGATTATTCCTCTACACGGTCCCAACAAACACTCCCGATGTCAGACACAGTGTGAATCTCCTTCCAGACCGTCCCATCACACTCTCCCTGGGTCAGACACAGAGTGATTATTCCTCTACACAGTCCCAACAAACACTCCCGGGGTCAGTCACATAGTGATTATTCCTCTACACGGTCCCATCACACACTCCCGGGGTCAGACACAGAGTGAATTTATATCCACACCGTCCCATCATACACTCCCGGGGGTCAGACACAGAGTGAATCTCCCTCCACACCGTCCCATCACACACTCCCGTTGTCAGACACAGAGTGATTATTCCTCTACACGGTCCCATCAAACACTCCCGGGGTCAGACACAGAGTGATTTTTCCTCTACACGGTCCCATCAAACACTCCCGGGGTCAGACACAGAGTGATTATTCCTCAACACGGTCCCATCAAACACTCCCGGGGTCAGACACAGAGTGATTTTTCCTCTACACGGTCCCATCAAACACTCCCGGGGTCAGACACAGATTGGGTCTCCCTCCACACCGTCCCATCACACAATCCCGGTATCAGACTCAGAGTGATTATACCTCTACACGGTCCCATCAAAGACTCCCGGGGTCAGACACAGAGTGAATCTCCCTCCACACCGTCCCATCACACACTCCCGTGGTCAGACACAGAGTGATTATTCCTCTACACGGTCCCATCAAACACTCCCTGGGGTCAGACACAGAGCGATTATTCCTCTACACGTTAACATCAAACACACCGTGGAAAAGACACACAGTGATTATTCCTCTACACGGTCCCATCACACACTCCCGGGGTCAGAAACAGAGTGATTATTCCTCTACACGGTCCCATCAAACACTCCCGGGGTCAGACACAGAGTGATTATTCCTCTTCACGGTCCCAACAAACACTCCCGGTGTCAGACACAGTGTGAATCTCCTTCCACACCGTCCCATCACACTCTCCCGGGGTCAGACACAGACTGATTATTCCTCTACACTGTCCCAACAAACACTCCCGGGGTCAGACACAGAGGGATTTTTCCTCTGCACGGTCCCATCAAACACTCCCGGGGTCAGACACAGAGTGAGTCTCCCTCCACACCGTCCCATCACACACTCCCGGTATCATGCTCAGAGAGATTATTCCTCTACACGGTCCCATCAAACACTCCCGGGGTCAGGCACAGAGTGAATTTATATCCACACCGTTCCATCATATTCTCCCGTGGTCAGACACAGAGTGAATCTCCCTCCACACCGTCCCATCACACACTCCCGTGGTCAGACACAGAGTGATTATTCCTCTACACGGTCCCATCAAACACTCCCGGGGACAGACACAGAGTGATTATTCCTCTACACGGTCCCATCAAACACTCCCGGGGACAGACACAGAGTGAATTTATCCACACCGTCCCATCATACACTCCCGGGGTCAGACACAGAGTCATTATTCCTCTACACTGTACCATCAAACACTCCGTGTGTCTGACACACAGTGATTATTCCTCTACACGGTCCCATCAAACACTCCCGGGGTCAGACACAGAGTGATCATTCCTCAACGCGGTCCCATCAAACACTCCCGGGGTCAGACACAGAGTGAATTTATATCCACACCGTCCCATCATACGCTCCCGGGGTCAGACACAGGGTGATTATTCCTCTACAATGTACCATCAAACACTCCGTGGGTCAGACACAGAGTGATTATTCCTCTACAATGTACCATCAAACACTCCGTGGGTCAGACACAGAGTGATTATTCCTCTACACGATCGCATCAAACAATCCCGGGGTCAGACACAGAGTGATTATTCCACTGCACGGTCCCATCAATCACTCCCGGGGTCAAACACAGAGTGGGTCTCCCTCCACACCGTCCCATCACACACTCCCGGTATCAGACTCAGAGTGATTATTCCTCTACACGGTCCCATCAATCACTCTCGGGGTCAGACACAGAGTGAATTTGTATCCACACCGTCCAATCATACACTCCCGGGGGTCAGACACAGAGTGAATCTCCCTCCACACCGTCCCATCACACACTCCCGTGGTCAGACACAGAGTGATTATTCCTCTACACGGTCCCATCAAACACTCCCTGGGTCAGACAAAGAGTGAATCTCCCTACACACCGTCCCATCACACACTCCCGTCGTCAGACACAGTATGTTTATTCCTCTCCACGGTCCCATCATACGCTCCCGGTGTCAGACACAGGGTGATTATTCCTCTACAAAGTTCCATCAAACACTCCGTGGGTCAGACACAGAGTGATTATTCCTCTACACGATCCCATCAAACACTCCCGGGGTCAGACAAAGAGTGATTTTTCCACTGCACGGTCCCATCAATCACTCCCGGGGTCAGACACAGAGTGAGTTTATATGCACACCGTCCCATCATACTCTCCCGGGGTCAGACACAGAGTGAATCTCCCTCCACACCGTCCCATCACACAGTCCCGTGGTCAGACACAAAGTGATTATTCCTCTACACCGTCCCATCAAACACTCCCTGGGTCAGACAAAGAGTGAATTTCCCTACACACCGTCCCATCACACACTCCCGTCGTCAGACACAGTATGATTATTCCTCTCCACGGTCCCATCAAACACTCCCGGGGTTCAGACACAGAGCGATTATTCCTCTACACGTTAACATCAAACACACCGTGGGTCAGACACACAGTGATTATTCCTCTACACGGTACCATCACACTCTCCCGGGGTCAGACACAGAGCGATTATTCCTCTACACGGTCCCATCAAACACTCCCGGGGTCAGACACAGAGTGATTATTCCTCTACACGGTCCCAACAAACACTCCCGGTGTCAGACACAGTGTGAATCTCCTTCCACTCCGTCCCATCACAGTCTCCCGGGGTCAGACACAGAGTGATTATTCCTCTACACTGTCCCAACAAACACTCCCGGGATCAGACACAGAGTGATTTTTCCTCTGCACGGTCCCATCAAACACTCCCGGGGTCAGACACAGAGTGAGTCTCCCTCCACACCGTCCCATCACAATCTCCCGATATCATGATCAGAGTGATTATTCCACTACACGGTCCCATCAAACACTCCCGGGGTCAGACACAGAGTGAATTTATATCCACACCGTCCCATCATACTCTCCCGTGGTCAGACACAGAGTGAATCTCCCTCCTCACCGTCCCATCAGACACTCCCGTCGTCAGACACAGAGTGATTATTCCTATCCACGGTCCCATCACACACTCCCGTGGTCAGAGACAGACTGATTATTCCTCTACACGGTCCCATCACACACTCTCGGGGTCAGACACAGAGTGAATTTATACCCACACCGTCCCTTCATACACTCCCGGGGGTCAGACACAGAGTGAATCTCCCTCCACACCGTCCCATCACACACTCCCGTCGTCAGACACAATATGTTTATTCCTCTCCACGGTCCCATCATACGCTCCCGGGGTCAGACACAGGGTGATTATTCCTCTACAAAGTACCATCAAACACTCCGTGGGTCAGACACAGAGTGATTATTCCTCTACACGATCCCATCAAACACTCCCGGGGTCAGACACAGAGTGATTATTCCTCTACACGGTCCCATCAAACACTCCCGGGGTCAGACACAGAGTGATTATTCCTCTACACGGTCCCATCAATCACTCCCGGGGTCAAACACAGAGTGGGTCTCCCTCCACACCGTCCCATCACACACTCCCGGTATCAGACTCAGAGTGATTATTCCTCTACACGGTCCCATCAATCACTCTCGGGGTCAGACACAGAGTGAATTTATATCCACACCGTCCCATCATACACTCCGGGGGGTCAGACACAGAGTGAATCTCCCTCCACACCGTCCCATCACACACTCCCGTGGTCAGACACAGAGTGATTATTCCTCTACACGGTCCCATCAAACACTCCCTGGGTCAGACAAAGAGTGAATCTCCCTACACACCGTCCCAACACACACTCCCGTCGTCAGACACAGTATGTTTATTCCTCTCCACGGTCCCATCATACGCTCCCGGGGTCAGACACAGGGTGATTATTCCTCTACAAAGTTCCATCAAACACTCCGTGGGTCAGACACAGAGTGATTATTCCTCTACACGATCCCATCAAACACTCCCGGGGTCAGACACAGAGTGATTATTCCTCTACACGGTCCCATCAAACACTCCCGGGGTCAGACACAGAGTGATTTTTCCACTGCACGGTCCCATCAATCACTCCCGGGGTCAGACACAGAGTGAATTTATATGCACACAGTCCCATCATACTCTCCCGGGGTCAGACACAGAGTGAATCTCCCTCCACACCGTCCCATCACACACTCCCGTGGTCAGACACAAAGTGATTATTCCTCTACACGGTCCCATCAAACACTCCCTGGGTCAGACAAAGAGTGAATATCCCTACACACCGTCCCATCACACACTCCCGTCGTCAGACACAGTATGATTATTCCTCTCCACGGTCCCATCAAACACTCCCGGGGTTCAGACACAGAGCGATTATTCCTCTACACGTTAACATCAAACACACCGTGGGTCAGACACACAGTGATTATTCCTCTACACGGTCCCATCACACACTCCCGGGGTCAGACACAGAGCGATTATTCCTCTACACGGTCCCGTCAAACACTCCCGGGGTCAGACACAGAGTGATTATTCCTCTACACGGTCCCAACAAACACTCCCGGTGTCAGACACAGTGTGAATCTCCTTCCACTCCGTCCCATCACAGTCTCCCGGGGTCAGACACAGAGTGATTATTCCTCTACACTGTCCCAACAAACACTCCCGGGATCAGACACAGAGTGATTTTTCCTCTGCACGGTCCCGTCAAACACTCCCGGGGTCAGACACAGAGTGATTATTCCTCTACACGGTCCCAACAAACACTCCCGGTGTCAGACACAGAGTGAGTATCCCTCCACACCGTCCCATCACAATCTCCCGATATCATGATCAGAGTGATTATTCCACTACACGGTCCCATCAAACACTCCCGGGGTCAGACACAGAGTGAATTTATATCCACACCGTCCCATCATACTCTCCCGTGGTCAGACACAGAGTGAATCTCCCTCCACACCGTCCCATCACACACTCCCGTGGTCAGAGACAGACTGATTATTCCTCTACACGGTCCCATCACACACTCTCGGGGTCAGACACAGAGTGAATTTATATCCACACCGTCCCTTCATACACTCCCGGGGGTCAGACACAGAGTGAATCTCCCTCCACACCGTCCCATCACACACTCCCGTGGTCAGACACAGAGTGATTATTCCTCTACACGGTCCCATCAAACACTCCCTGGGTCAGTCAAAGAGTGAATCTCCCTACACACCGTCCCATCACACACTCCCGTCGTCAGACACAGTATGTTTATTCCTCTCCACGGTCCCATCATACGCTCCCGGGGTCAGACACAGGGTGATTATTCCTCTACAAAGTACCATCAAACACTCCGTGGGTCAGACACAGAGTGATTATTCCTCTACACGATCCCATCAAACACTCCCGGGGTCAGACACAGAGTGATTATTCCTCTACACGGTCCCATCAAACACTCCCGGGGTCAACCACAGAGTGATTTTTCCTCAACACGGTCCCATCAAACACTCCCGGGTTCAGACACAGAGTGATTATTCCTCAACACGGTCCCATCAAACACTCCCGGGGTCAGACACAGAGTGATTTTTCCACTGCACGGTCCCATCAATCACTCCCGGGGTCAGACACAGAGTGGGTCTCCCTCCACACCGTCCCATCACACACTCCCGGTATCAGACTCAGAGTGATTATTCCTCTACACGGTCCCATCAATCACTCTCGGGGTCAGACACAGAGTGAATTTATATCCACACCGTCCCATCATACTCTCCCGGGGTCAGACACAGAGTGAATCTCCCTCCACACCGTCCCATCACACACTCCCGTGGTCAGACACAGAGTGATTATTCCTCTACACAGTCCCAACAAACACTCCCGGGGTCAGTCACATAGTGATTATTCCTCTACACGGTCCCATCACACACTCCCGGGGTCAGACACAGAGTGAATTTATATCCACACCGTCCCATCATACACTCCCGGGGGTCAGACACAGAGTGAATCTCCCTCCACACCGTCCCATCACACACTCCCGTGGTCAGACACAGAGTGATTATTCCACTACTCGGTCCCATCAAATACTCCCGGGGTCAGACACAGGGTGATTATTCCTCTACACTGTACCATCAAACACTCCGTGTGTCAGACACACAGTGATTATTCCTCTACACGATCCCATCAAACACTCCCGTTGTCAGACACAGAGTGATTATTCCTCTACACGGTCCCATCAAACACTCCCGGGGTCAGACACAGAGTGATTTTTCCTCTACACGGTCCCATCAAACACTCCCGGGGTCAGACACAGAGTGATTATTCCTCAACACGGTCCCATCAAACACTCCCGGGGTCAGACACAGAGTGATTTTTCCTCTACACGGTCCCATCAAACACTCCCGGGGTCAGACACAGATTGGGTCTCCCTCCACACCGTCCCATCACACAATTCCGGTATCAGACTCAGAGTGATTATACCTCTACACGGTCCCATCAAAGACTCCCGGGGTCAGACACAGAGTGAATCTCCCTCCACACCGTCCCATCACACACTCCCGTGGTCAGACACAGAGTGATTATTCCTCCTCACGGTCCCATCAAACACTCCCTGGGGTCAGACACAGAGCGATTATTCCTCTACACGTTAACATCAAACACACCGTGGAAAAGACACACAGTGATTATTCCTCTACACGGTCCCATCACACACTCCCGGGGTCAGAAACAGAGTGAGTATTCCTCTACACGGTCCCATCAAACACTCCCGGGGTCAGACACAGAGTGATTATTCCTCTTCACGGTCCCAACAAACACTCCCGGTGTCAGACACAGTGTGAATCTCCTTCCACACCGTCCCATCACACTCTCCCGGGGTCAGACACAGACTGATTATTCCTCTACACTGTCCCAACAAACACTCCCGGGGTCAGACACAGAGGGATTTTTCCTCTGCACGGTCCCATCAAACACTCCCGGGGTCAGACACAGAGTGAGTCTCCCTCCACACCGTCCCATCACACACTCCCGGTATCATGCTCAGAGTGATTATTCCTCTACACGGTCCCATCAAACACTCCCGGGGTCAGGCACAGAGTGAATCTCCCTCCACACCGTCCCATCACACACTCCCGTGGTCAGACACAGTATGATTATTCCTCTACACCGTCCCAACAAACACTCCCGGGGTCAGACACAGAGTGATTATTCCTCTACACGGTCCCATCAAACACTCCCGGGGTCAGACACAGAGTGAATTTATCCACTCCGTCCCATCATACACTCCCGGGGTCAGACACAGTATGATTATTCCTCTCCACGGTCCCATCAAACACTCCCGGGGTTCAGACACAGAGCGATTATTCCTCTACACGGTCCCATCAAACACACCGTGGGTCAGACACACAGTGATTATTCCTCTACACGGTCCCATCACACACTCCCGGGGTCAGACACAGAGCGATTATTCTTCTACACGGTCCCATCAAACACTCCCCGGGACAGACACAGAGTGATTATTCCTCTACACGGTCCCAACAAACACTCCCGGTGTCAGACACAGTGTGAATCTCCTTCCACACCGTCCCATCACACTCTCCCGGGGTCAGACACAGAGTGATTATTCCTCTACACTGTCGCAACAAACACTCCCGGGGTCAGACACAGAGTGAGTCTCCCTCCACACCGTCCCATCACAATCTCCCGGTATCATGATCAGAGTGATTATTCCTCTACACGGTCCCATCAAACACTCCCGGGGTCAGACACAGAGTGAATTTATATCCACACCGTCCCATCATACTCTCCCGTGGTCAGACACAGAGTGAATCTCCCTCCACACCGTCCCATCACACATTCCCATCGTCAGACACAGAGTGATTATTCCTCTACACGGTCCCATCAAACACTCCCGGGGGTCAGACACAGAGTGAATCTCCCTCCACACCTTCCCATCACACACTCCCGTGGTCAGACACAGAGTGATTATTCCTCTACACGGTCCCATCAAACACTCCCTGGGTCAGACAAAGAGTGAATCTCCCTACACACCGTCCCATCACACACTCCCGTCGTTAGACACAGTATGTTTATACCTCTCCACGGTCCCATCATACGCCACCGGGGTCAGACACAGGGTGATTATTCCTCTACAATGTACCATCAAACACTCCGTGGGTCAGACACAGAGTGATTATTCCTCTACACGATCCCATCAAACACTCCCGGGGTCAGAAACAGAGTGAATATTCCTCTACACGGTCCCATCAAACACTCCCTGGGTCAGACAAAGAGTGAATCTCCCTACACACCGTCCCATCACACACTCCCGTCGTTAGACACAGTATGTTTATACCACTCCACGGTCCCATCATACGCTCCCGGTGTCAGACACAGTGTGAATCTCCTTCCACACCGTCCCATCACACTCTCCCGGGGTCAGACACAGAGTGATTATTCCTCTGCACGGTCCCATCAAACACTCCCGGGGTCAGACACAGAGTGAATTTATATCCACACCGTCCCATCATACTCTCCCGTGGTCAGACACAGAGTGAATCTCCCTCCACACCGTCCCATCACACACTCCCGTCGTCAGACACAGAGTGATTATTCCTCTACACGGTCCCATCAAACACTCCCGGGGTCAGACAAAGAGTGAATCTCCCTACACACCGTCCCATCACACACTCCCGGGGGTCAGACACAGAGCGATTATTCCTCTACATGTTAACATCATACACACCGTGGGTCAGACACACAGTGATTATTCCTCTACACGGTCCCATCACACACACCCCGGGTCAGACACAGAGTGATTATTCCTCTACACGGTAACAACAAACACTCCCGGTGTCAGACACAGTGTGAATCTCCTTCCACACCGTCCCATGACACTCTCCCTGGGTCAGACACAGAGTGATTATTCCTCTACACAGTCCCAACAAACACTCCCGGGGTCAGACACATAGTGATTATTCCTCTACACGGTCCCATCACACATCCCGGGGTCAGACACAGAGTGAATTTATATCCACACCGTCCCTTCATACACTCCCGGGGGTCAGACACAGAGTGAATCTCCCTCCACACCGTCCCATCACTCACTCCCGTGGTCAGACACAGAGTGATTATTCCTCTACACGGTCCCATCAAACACTCCCTGGGTCAGACAAAGAGTGAATCTCCCTACACACCGTCCCATCACACACTCCCGTCGTTAGACACAGTGTGTTTATACCTCTCCACGGTCCCATCATACGCTCCCGGGGTCAGACACAGGGTGATTATTCTTCTACAATGTACCATCAAACACTCCGTGGGTCAGACACAGAGTGATTATTCCTCTACACGATCCCATCAAACACACCCGGGGTCAGACACAGAGTGATTATTCCTCTACACGTTCCCATCACACACTCCCGGGGTCAGAAACAGAGTGATTATTCCTCTACACGGTCCCATCAAACACTCGCGGGGTCAGAAACAGAGTGATTATTCCTCTACACGGTCCCATCAAACACTCCCGGGGTCAGACACAGAGTGATTATTCCTCTACACGGTCCCAACAAACACTCCCGGTGTCAGACACAGCGTGAATCTCCTTCCACACCGTCCCATCACACTCTCCCGGGGTCAGACACAGAGTGATTATTCCTCTACACTGTCCCAACAAACACTCCCGGGGTCAGACACAGAGGGATTTTTCCTCTGCACGGACCCATCAAACACTCCCGGGGTCAGAAACAGAGTGAATTTATATCCACACCGCTCCATCATATTCTCCCGTGGTCAGACACAGAGTGAATCTCCCTCCACACCGTCCCATCACACACTCCCGTGGTCAGACACAGTATGATTATTCCTCTACACTGTCCCAAAAAACACTCCCGGGGTCAGACACAGAGTGATTATTCCTCTACACGGTCCCATCAAACACTCCCGGGGTCAGACACAGAGTGAATTTATATCCACTCCGTCCCATCATACACTCCCGGGGTCAGACACAGAGTGATTATTCCTCTGCACTGTACCATCAAACACTCCGTGTGTCTGACACACAGTGATTATTCCTCTACACGGTCCCATCAAACACTCCCGGGGTCAGACACAGAGTGATCATTCCTCAACGCGGTCCCATCAAACACTCCCGGGGTCAGACACAGAGTGAATTTATATCCACACCGTCCCATCATTCGCTCCCGGGGTCAGACACAGGGTGATTATTCCTCTACAATGTACCATCAAACACTCCGTGGGTCAGACACAGAGTGATTATTCCTCTACACGATCCCATCAAACACTCCCGGGGTCAGACACCGAGTGATTATTCCTCTACACGGTCCCAACAATCACTCCCGGGGTCAGACACAGAGTGATTTTTCCTCTACACGGTCCCATCAAACACTCCCGGGGTCAGACACAGAGTGATTATTCCTCAACACGGTCCCATCAAACACTCCCGGGGTCAGACACAGAGTGATTTTTCCACTGCACGGTCCCATCAATCACTCCCGGGGTCAGACACAGAGTGGGTCTCCCTCCACACCGTCCCATCACACACTCCCGGTATCAGACTCAGAGTGATTATTCCTCTACACGGTCCCATCAATCACTCTCGGGTTCAGGCACAGAGTGAATTTATATCCACACCGTCCCATCATACTCTCCCGGGGTCAGACACAGAGTGAATCTCCCTCCACACCGTCCCATCACACACTCCCGTGGTCAGACACAAAGTGATTATTCCTCTACACGGTCCCATCAAACACTCCCTGGGTCAGACAAAGAGTGAATCTCCCTACACACCGTCCCATCACACAATCCCATCGTCAGACACAGTATGATTATTCCTCTCCACGGTCCCATCAAACACTCCCGGGGTTCAGACACAGAGCGATTATTCCTCTACACGTTAACATCAAACACACCGTGGGTCAGACACACAGTGATTATTCCTCTACACGGTCCCATCACACACTCCCGGGGTCAGACACAGAGCGATTATTCCTCTACACGGTCCCATCAAACACTCCCGGTGTCAGACACAGAGTGATTATTCCTCTACACGGTCCCAACAAACACTCCCGGTGTCAGACACAGTGTGAATCTCCTTCCACACCGTCCCATCACAGTCTCCCGGGGTCAGACACAGAGTGATTATTCCTCTACACTGACCCAACAAACACTCCCGGGATCAGACACAGAGTGATTTTTCCTCTGCACGGTCCCATCAAACACTCCCGGGGTCAGACACAGAGTGAGTCTCCCTCCACACCGTCCCATCACAATCTCCCGGTATCATGATCAGAGTGATTATTCCTCTACACGGTCCCATCAAACACTCCCGGGGTCAGACACAGAGTGAATTTATATCCACACCGTCCCATCATACTCTCCCGTGGTCAGACACAGAGTGAATCTCCCTCCACACCGTCCCATCACACACTCCCGTCGTCAGACACAGAGTGATTATTCCTATCCACTGTCCCATCAAACACTCCAGGGGTCAGACGCAGACTGAATCTCCCTCCACACCGTCCCATCACACACTCCCGTGGTCAGAGACAGACTGATTATTCCTCTACACGGTCCCATCACACACACCCCGGGTCAGACACAGAGTGATTATTCCTCTACACGGTCCCAACAAACACTCCCGGTGTCAGACACAGTGTGAATCTCCTTCCACACCGTCCCATCACACTCTCCCTGGGTCAGACACAGGGTGATTATTCCTCTACACAGTCCCAACAAACACTCCCGGGGTCAGACACATAGTGATTATTCCTCTACACGGTCCCATCACACACTCCCGGGGTCAGACACAGAGTGAATTTATATCCACACCGTCCCATCATACACTCCCGGGGGTCAGATACAGAGTGAATCTCCCTCCACACCGTCGCATCACACACTCCCGTGGTCAGACACAGAGTGATTATTCCTCTACACCGTCCCATCAAACACTCCCTGGGTCAGACAAAGAGTGAATCTCCCTACACACCGTCCCATCACACACTCCCGTCGTCAGACACAGTATGTTTATTCCTCTCCACGGTCCCATCATACGCTCACGGGGTCAGACACAGGGTGATTATTCCTCTACAAAGTACCATCAAACACTCCGTGGGTCAGACACAGAGTGATTATTCCTCTACACGATCCCATCAAACCCTCCCGGGGTCAGACACTGTGTGATTATTCCTCTACACGGTCCCATCAAACACTCCCGGGGTCAGACACAGAGTGATTTTTCCACTGCACGGTCCCATCAATCACTCCCGGGGTCAGACACAGAGTGAATTTATATGCACACCGTCCCATCATACTCTCCCGGGGTCAGACACAGAGTGAATCTCCCTCCACACCGTCCCATCACACACTCCCGTGGTCAGACACAAAGTGATTATTCCTCTACACGGTCCCGTCAAACACTCCCTGGGTCAGACAAAGAGTGAATCTCCTTACACACCGTCCCATCACACACTCCCGTCGTCAGACACAGTATGATTATTCCTCTCCACGGTCCCATCAAACACTCCCGGGGTTCAGACACAGAGCGATTATTCCTCTACACGTTAACATCAAACACACCGTGGGTCAGACACACAGTGATTATTCCTCTACACGGTCCCATCACACACTCCCGGGGTCAGACACAGAGCGATTATTCCTCTACACGGTCCCATCAAACACTCCCGGGGTCAGACACAGAGTGATTATTCCTCTACACGGTCCCAACAAACACTCCCGGGGTCAAACACACAGTGAGTCTCCCTCCACACCGTCCCATCTCAATCTCCCGATATCATGATCAGAGTGATTATTCCTCTACACGGTCCCATCAAACACTCCCGGGGTCAGACACAGAGTGAATTTATATCCACACCGTCCCATCATACTCTCCCGTGGTCAGACACAGAGTGAATCTCCCTCCACACCGTCCCATCACACACTCCCGTCGTCAGACACAGAGTGATTATTCCTATCCACGGTCCCATCAAACACTCCCGGGGTCAGACACAGACTGAATCTCCCTCCACACCGTCCCATCACACACTCCCGTGGTCAGAGACAGACTGATTATTCCTCTACACGGTCCCAACAAACACTCCGGGTGTCAGACACAGTGTGAATCTCCTTCCACACCGTCCCATCACACTCTCCCTGGGTCAGACACAGAGTGATTATTCCTCTACACAGTCCCAACAAACACTGCCGGGGTCAGACACATAGTGATTATTCCTCTACACGGTCCCGTCACACACTCTCGGGGTCAGACACAGAGTGAATTTGTATCCACACCGTCCCATCATACACTCCCGGGGTTCAGACACAGAGTGAATCTCCCTCCACACCGTCCCATCACACACTCCCGTGGTCAGACACAGAGTGATTATTCCTCTACACGGTCCCATCAAACACTCCCTGGGTCAGACAAAGAGTGAATCTCCCTACACACCGTCCCATCACACACTCCCGTCGTCAGACACAGTATGTTTATTCCTCTCCACGGTCCCATCATACGCTCCCGGGGTCAGACACAGGGTGATTATTCCTCTACAAAGTACCATCAAACACTCCCGGGGTCAGACACAGAGTGATTATTCCTCAACACGGTCCCATCAAACACTCCCGGGGTCAGACACAGAGTGATTTTTCCACTGCACGGTCCCATCAATCACTCCCGGGGTCAGACACAGAGTGGGTCTCCCTCCACACCGTCCCATCACACACTCCCGGTATCAGACTCAGAGTGATTATTCCTCTACACGGTCCATGAATCACTCTCGGGGTCAGACACAGAGTGAATTTATATCCACACCGTCCCATCATACTCTCCCGGTGTCAGACACAGAGTGAATCTCCCTCCACACCGTCCCATCACACACTCCCGTGGTCAGACACAGAGTGATTATTCCTCTACACGGTCCCATCAAACACTCCCTGGGTCAGACAAAGAGTGAATCTCCCAACACACCGTCCCATCACACACTCCCGTCGTCAGACACAGTATGATTATTCCTATCCACTGTCCCATCAAACACTCCCGGGGTCAGAAACAGAGTGATTATTCCTCTACACGGTCCCATCAAACACTCCCGTGGTCAGACACAGAGTGAATTTATATCCACTCCGTCCCATCATACACTCCCGGGGTCAGACACAGAGTGATTATTCCTCTACACTGTACCATCAAACACTCCGTGTGTCTGACACACAGTGATTATTCCTCTCCACGGTCCCATCAAACACTCCCGGGGTCAGACACAGAGTGATCATTCCTCAACGCGGTCCCATCAAACACTCCCGGGGTCAGACACAGAGTGATTATTCCTCTACACGATCCCATCAAACACTCCCGGGGTCAGACACAGAGTGATTATTCCTCTACACGGTCCCATCACACACTCCCGGGGTCAGAAACAGAGTGATTATTCCTCTACACGGTCCCATCAAACACTCGCGGGGTCAGAAACAGAGTGATTATTCCTCTACACTGTCCCAACAAACACTCCCGGGGTCAGACACAGACGGATTTTTCCTCTGCACGGACCCATCTAACACTCCCGGGGTCAGACACAGATTGAGTCTCCCTGAACACCGTCCCATCACACACTCCCGGTACCATGCTCAGAGTGATTATTCCTCTACACGGTCCCATCAAACACTCCCGGGGTCAGAAACAGAGTGAATTTATATCCACACCGCTCCATCATATTCTCCCGTGGTCAGACACAGAGTGAATCACCCTCCACACCGTCCCATCACACACTCCCGTGGTCAGACACAGTATGATTATTCCTCTACACTGTCCCAACAAACACTCCCGGGGTCAGACACAGAGTGATTATTCCTCTACACGGTCCCATCAAACACTCCCGGGGTCAGACACAGTGTGAATTTATATCCACTCCGTCCCATCATACACTCCCGGGGTCAGACACAGACTGATTATTCCTCTACACTGTACCATCAAACACTCCGTGCGTCTGACACACAGTGATTATTCCTCTACACGGTCCCATCAAACACTCCCGGGGTCAGACACAGAGTGATCATTCCTCAACGCGGTCCCATCAAACACTCCCGGGGTCAGACACAGAGTGAATTTATATCCACACCGTCCCATCATACGCTCCCGGGGTCAGACACAGGGTGATTATTCCTCTACAATGTACCATCAAACACTCCGTGGGTCAGACACAGAGTGATTATTCCTCTACACGATCCCATCAAACACTCCCGGGGTCAGACACAGAGTGATTATTCCTCTACACGGTCCCAACAATCACTCCCGGGGTCAGACACAGAGTGATTTTTCCTCTACACGGTCCCATCAAACACTCCCGGGGTCAGACACAGAGTGATTATTCCTCAACACGGTCCCATCAAACACTCCCGGGGTCAGACACAGAGTGATTTTTCCACTGCACGGTCCCATCAATCACTCCCGGGGTCAGACACAGAGTGGGTCTCCCTCCACACCGTCCCATCACACTCTCCCGGTATCAGACTCAGAGTGATTATTCCTCTACACGGTCCCATCAATCACTCTCGGGGTCAGACACAGAGTGAATTTATATCCACACCGTCCCATCATACTCTCCCGGGGTCAGACACAGAGTGAATCTCCCTCCACACCGTCCCATCACACACTCCCTTGGTCAGACACAGTATGATTATTCCTCTCCACGGTCCCATCAAACACTCCCGGGGTTCAGACACAGAGCGATTATTCTTCTACACGTTAACATCAAACACACCGTGGGTCAGACACACAGTGATTATTCCTCTACACGGTCCCATCACACACTCCCGGGGTCAGACACAGAGCGATTATTCCTCTACACGGTCCCATCAAACACTCCCGGGGTCAGACACAGAGTGATTTTTCCTCTGCACGGTCCCATCAAACACTCCCGGGGTCAGACACAGAGTGAGTCTCCCTCCACACCGTCCCATCACAATCTCCCGGTATCATGATCAGAGTGATTATTCCTCTACACGGTCCCATCAAACACTCCCGGGGTCAGACACAGAGTGAATTTATATCCACACCGTCCCATCATACTCTCCCGTGGTCAGACACAGAGTGAATCTCCCTCCACACCGTCCCATCACACACTCCCGTCGTCAGACACAGAGTGATTATTCCTATCCACTGTCCCATCAAACACTCCCGGGGTCAGACACAGACTGAATCTCCCTCCACACCGTCCCATCACACACTCCCGTGGTCAGAGACAGACTGATTATTACTCTACACGGTCCCATCACACACACCCCGGGTCAGACACAGAGTGATTATTCCTCTACACGGTCCCAACAAACACTCCCGGTGTCAGACACATTGTGAATCTCCTTCCACACCGTCCCATCACACTCTCCCTGGGTCAGACACAGGGTGATTATTCCTCTACACAGTCCCAACAAACACTCCCGGGGTCAGACACATAGTGATTATTCCTCTACACGGTCCCATCACACACTCCCGGGGTCAGACACAGAGTGAATTTATATCCACACCGTCCCATCATACACTCCCGGGGGTCAGACACAGAGTGAATCTCCCTCCACACCGTCCCATCACACACTCCCGTGGTCAGACACAGAGTGATTATTCCTCTACACGGTCCCATCAAACACTCCCTGGGTCAGACAAAGAGTGAATCTCCCTACACACCGTCCCATCAGACACTCCCGTCGTCAGACACAGTATGTTTATTCCTCTCCACGGTCCCATCATACGCTCCCGGGGTCAGACACAGGGTGATTATTCCTCTACACTGTCCCAACAAACACTCCCGGGGTCAGACACAGAGTGATTATTCCTCTACACGGTCCCATCAAACACTCCCGGGGTCAGACACAGAGTGAATTTATATCCACTCCGTCCCATCATACACTCCCGGGGTCAGACACAGACTGATTATTCCTCTACACTGTACCATCAAACACTCCGTGCGTCTGACACACAGTGATTATTCCTCTACACGGTCCCATCAAACACTACCGGGGTCAGACACAGAGTGATCATTCCTCAACGCGGTCCCATCAAACACTCCCGGGGTCAGACACAGAGTGAATTTATATCCACACCGTCCCATCATACGCTCCCGGGGTCAGACACAGGGTGATTATTCCTCTACAATGTACCATCAAACACTCCGTGGGTCAGACACAGAGTGATTATTCCTCTACACGATCCCATCAAACACTCCCGGGGTCAGACACAGAGTGATTATTCCTCTACACGGTCCCAACAATCACTCCCGGGGTCAGACACAGAGTGATTTTTCCTCTACACGGTCCCATCAAACACTCCCGGGGTCAGACACAGAGTGATTATTCCTCAACACGGTCCCATCAAACACTCCCGGGGTCAGACACAGAGTGATTTTTCCACTGCACGGTCCCATCAATCACTCCCGGGGTCAGACACAGAGTGGGTCTCCCTCCACACCGTCCCATCACACTCTCCCGGTATCAGACTCAGAGTGATTATTCCTCTACACGGTCCCATCAATCACTCTCGGGGTCAGACACAGAGTGAATTTATATTCACACCGTCCCATCATACTCTCCCGGGGTCAGACACAGAGTGAATCTCCCTCCACACCGTCCCATCACACACTCCCGTGGTCAGACACAGTATGATTATTCCTCTCCACGGTCCCATCAAACACTCCCGGGGTTCAGACACAGAGCGATTATTCTTCTACACGTTAACATCAAACACACCGTGGGTCAGACACACAGTGATTATTCCTCTACACGGTCCCATCACACACTCCCGGGGTCAGACACAGAGCGATTATTCCTCTACACGGTCCCATCAAACACTCCCGGGGTCAGACACAGAGTGATTTTTCCTCTGCACGGTCCCATCAAACACTCCCGGGGTCAGACACAGAGTGAGTCTCCCTCCACACCGTCCCATCACAATCTCCCGGTATCATGATCAGAGTGATTATTCCTCTACACGGTCCCATCAAACACTCCCGGGGTCAGACACAGAGTGAATTTATATCCACACCGTCCCATCATACTCTCCCGTGGTCAGACACAGAGTGAATCTCCCTCCACACCGTCCCATCACACACTCCCGTCGTCAGACACAGAGTGATTATTCCTATCCACTGTCCCATCAAACACTCCCGGGGTCAGACACAGACTGAATCTCCCTCCACACCGTCCCATCACACACTCCCGTGGTCAGAGACAGACTGATTATTACTCTACACGGTCCCATCACACACACCCCGGGTCAGACACAGAGTGATTATTCCTCTACACGGTCCCAACAAACACTCCCGGTGTCAGACACATTGTGAATCTCCTTCCACACCGTCCCATCACACTCTCCCTGGGTCAGACACAGGGTGATTATTCCTCTACACAGTCCCAACAAACACTCCCGGGGTCAGACACATAGTGATTATTCCTCTACACGGTCCCATCACACACTCCCGGGGTCAGACACAGAGTGAATTTATATCCACACCGTCCCATCATACACTCCCGGGGGTCAGACACAGAGTGAATCTCCCTCCACACCGTCCCATCACACACTCCCGTGGTCAGACACAGAGTGATTATTCCTCTACACGGTCCCATCAAACACTCCCTGGGTCAGACAAAGAGTGAATCTCCCTACACACCGTCCCATCAGACACTCCCGTCGTCAGACACAGTATGTTTATTCCTCTCCACGGTCCCATCATACGCTCCCGGGGTCAGACACAGGGTGATTATTCCTCTACAAAGTACCATCAAACACTCCGTGGGTCAGACACAGAGTGATTATTCCTCTACACTATCCCATCAAACACTCCCGGGGTCAGACACAGAGTGATTATTCCTCTACACGGTCCCATCAAACACTCCCGGGGTCAGACACAGATTGATTTTTCCACTGCACGGTCCCATCAATCACTCCCGGGGTCAGACACAGAGTGCATTTATATGCACACCGTCCCATCATACTCTCCCGGGGTCAGACACAGAGTGAATCTCCCTCCACACCGTCCCATCACACACTCCCGTGGTCAGACACAAAGTGATTATTCCTCTCCACGGTCCCATCAAACACTCCCGGGGTTCAGACACAGAGCGATTATTCCTCTACACGTTAACATCAAACACACCGTGGGTCAGACACACAGTGATTATTCCTCTACACGGTCCCATCACACACTCCCGGGGTCAGACACAGAGCGATTATTCCTCTACACGGTCCCATCAAACACTCCCGGGGTCAGACACAGAGTGAATTTATATCCACACCGTCCCATCATACTCTCCCGTGGTCAGACACAGAGTGAATCTCCCTCCACACCGTCCCATCACACACTCCCGTCGTCAGACACAGAGTGATTATTCCTATCCACGGTCCCATCAAACACTCCCGGGGTCAGACACAGACTGAATCTCCCTCCACACCGTCCCATCACACACTCCCTTGGTCAGAGACAGACTGATTATTCCTCTACACGGTCCCAACAAACACTCCCGGTGTCAGACACAGTGTGAATCTCCTTCCACACCGTCCCATCACACTCTCCCTGGGTCAGACACAGAGTGATTATTCCTCTACACAGTCCCAACAAACACTGCCGGGGTCAGACACATAGTGATTATTCCTCTACACGGTCCCATCACACACTCTCGGGGTCAGACACATAGTGATTATTCCTCTACACGGTCCCATCACACACTCCCGGGGTCAGACACAGAGTGAATTTTTATCCACACTGTCCCATCATACACTCCCGGGGTTCAGATACAGAGTGAATCTCCCTCCACACCGTCCCATCACACACTCCCGTGGTCAGACACAGAGTGATTATTCCTCTACACGGTCCCATCAAACACTCCCTGGGTCAGACAAAGAGTGAATCTCCCTACACACCGTCCCATCACACACTCCCGTCGTCAGACACAGTATGTTTATTCCTCTCCACGGTCCCATCATACGCTCACGGGGTCAGACACAGGGTGATTATTCCTCTACAAAGTACCATCAAACACTCCGTGGGTCAGACACAGAGTGATTATTCCTCTACACGATCCCATCAAACACTCCCGGGGTCAGACACTGTGTGATTATTCCTCTACACGGTCCCATCAAACACTCCCGGGGTCAGACAAAGAGTGAATCTCCTTACACACCGTCCCATCACACACTCCCGTCGTCAGACACAGTATGATTATTCCTCTCCACGGTCCCATCAAACACTCCCGGGGTTCAGACACAGAGCGATTATTCCTCTACACGTTAACATCAAACACACCGTGGGTCAGACACACAGTGATTATTCCTCTACACGGTCCCATCACACACTCCCGGGGTCAGACACAGAGCGATTATTCCTCTACACGGTCCCATCAAACACTCCCGGGGTCAGACACAGAGTGATTATTCCTCTACACGGTCCCAACAAACACTCCCGGGGTCAAACACAGAGTGAGTCTCCCTCCACACCGTCCCATCACAATCTCCCGATATCATGATCAGAGTGATTATTCCTCTACACGGTCCCATCAAACACTCCCGGGGTCAGACACAGAGTGAATTTATATCCACACCGTCCCATCATACTCTCCCGTGGTCAGACACAGAGTGAATCTCCCTCCACACCGTCCCATCACACACTCCCGTCGTCAGACACAGAGTGATTATTCCTATCCACGGTCCCATCAAACACTCCCGGGGTCAGACACAGACTGAATCTCCCTCCACACCGTCCCATCACACACTCCCGTGGTCAGAGACAGACTGATTATTCCTCTACACGGTCCCAACAAACACTCCGGGTGTCAGACACAGTGTGAATCTCCTTCCACACCGTCCCATCACACTCTCCCTGGGTCAGACACAGAGTGATTATTCCTCTACACAGTCCCAACAAACACTGCCGGGGTCAGACACATAGTGATTATTCCTCTACACGGTCCCGTCACACACTCTCGGGGTCAGACACAGAGTGAATTTATATCCACACCGTCCCATCATACACTCCCGGGGTTCAGACACAGAGTGAATCTCCCTCCACACCGTCCCATCACACACTCCCGTGGTCAGACACAGAGTGATTATTCCTCTACACGGTCCCATCAAACACTCCCTGGGTCAGACAAAGAGTGAATCTCCCTACTCACCGTCCCATCACACACTCCCGTCGTCAGACACAGTATGTTTATTCCTCTCCACGGTCCCATCATACGCTCCCGGGGTCAGACACAGGGTGATTATTCCTCTACAATGTACCATCAAACACTCCGTGGGTCAGACACAGAGTGATTATTCCTCTACACGATCCCATCAAACACTCCCTGGGTCAGACACAGAGTGATTATTCCTCTACACGGTCCCATCAAACACTCCCGGGGTCAGACACAGAGTGATTATTCCTCAACACGGTCCCATCAAACACTCCCGGGGTCAGACACAGAGTGATTTTTCCACTGCACGGTCCCATCAATCACTCCCGGGGTCAGACACAGAGTGGGTCTCCCTCCACACCGTCCCATCACACACTCCCGGTATCAGACTCAGAGTGATTATTCCTCTACACGGTCCATGAATCACTCTCGGGGTCAGACACAGAGTGAATTTATATCCACACCGTCCCATCATACTCTCCCGGTGTCAGACACAGAGTGAATCTCCCTCCACACCGTCCCATCACACACTCCCTTGGTCAGACACAGAGTGATTATTCCTCTACACGGTCCCATCAAACACTCCCTGGGTCAGACAAAGAGTGAATCTCCCAACACACCGTCCCATCACACACTCCCGTCGTCAGACACAGTATGATTATTCCTATCCACTGTCCCATCAAACACTCCCGGTGTCAGACACAGAGTGATTATTCCTCTACACGGTCCCATCAAACACTCCCGTGGTCAGACACAGAGTGAATTTATATCCACTCCGTCCCATCATACACTCCCGGGGTCAGACACAGAGTGATTATTCCTCTACACTGTACCATCAAACACTCCGTGTGTCTGACACACAGTGATTATTCCTCTCCACGGTCCCATCAAACACTCCCGGGGTCAGACACAGAGTGATCATTCCTCAACGCGGTCCCATCAAACACTCCCGGGGTCAGACACAGAGTGATTATTCCTCTACACGATCCCATCAAACACTCCCGGGGTCAGACACAGAGTGATTATTCCTCTACACGGTCCCATCACACACTCCCGGGGTCAGAAACAGAGTGATTATTCCTCTACACGGTCCCATCAAACACTCGCGGGGTCAGAAACAGAGTGATTATTCCTCTACACGGTCCCATCAAACACTCCCGGGGTCAGACACAGAGTGATTATTCCTCTACACGGTCCCAACAAACACTCCCGGTGTCAGACACAGCGTGAATCTCCTTCCACACCGTCCCATCACACTCTCCCGGGGTCAGACACAGAGTGATTATTCCTCTACACTGTCCCAACAAACACTCCCGGGGTCAGACACAGACGGATTTTTCCTCTGCACGGACCCATCTAACACTCCCGGGGTCAGACACAGATTGAGTCTCCCTGAACACCGTCCCATCACACACTCCCGGTACCATGCTCAGAGTGATTATTCCTCTACACGGTCCCATCAAACACTCCCGGGGTCAGAAACAGAGTGAATTTATATCCACACCGCTCCATCATATTCTCCCGTGGTCAGACACAGAGTGAATCTCCCTCCACACCGTCCCATCACACACTCCCGTGGTCAGACACAGTATGATTATTCCTCTACACTGTCCCAACAAACACTCCCGGGGTCAGACACAGAGTGATTATTCCTCTACACGGTCCCATCAAACACTCCCGGGGTCAGACACAGAGTGAATTTATATCCACTCCGTCCCATCATACACTCCCGGGGTCAGACACAGACTGATTATTCCTCTACACTGTACCATCAAACACTCCGTGTGTCTGACACACAGTGATTATTCCTCTACACGGTCCCATCAAACACTCCCGGGGTCAGACACAGAGTGATCATTCCTCAACGCGGTCCCATCAAACACTCCCGGGGTCAGACACAGAGTGAATTTATATCCACACCGTCCCATCATACGCTCCCGGGGTCAGACACAGGGTGATTATTCCTCTACAATGTACCATCAAACACTCCGTGGGTCAGACACAGAGTGATTATTCCTCTACACGATCCCATCAAACACTCCCGGGGTCAGACACAGAGTGATTATTCCTCTACACGGTCCCAACAATCACTCCCGGGGTCAGACACAGAGTGATTTTTCCTCTACACGGTCCCATCAAACACTCCCGGGGTCAGACACAGAGTGATTATTCCTCAACACGGTCCCATCAAACACTCCCGGGGTCAGACACAGAGTGATTTTTCCACTGCACGGTCCCATCAATCACTCCCGGGGTCAGACACAGAGTGGGTCTCCCTCCACACCGTCCCATCACACTCTCCCGGTATCAGACTCAGAGTGATTATTCCTCTACACGGTCCCATCAATCACTCTCGGGGTCAGACACAGAGTGAATTTATATCCACACCGTCCCATCATACTCTCCCGGGGTCAGACACAGAGTGAATCTCCCTCCACACCGTCCCATCACACACTCCCGTGGTCAGACACAAAGTGATTATTCCTCTACACGGTCCCATCAAACACTCCCTGGGTCAGACAAAGAGTGAATCTCCCTACACACCGTCCCATCACACACTCCCGTCGTCAGACACAGTATGATTATTCCTCTCCACGGTCCCATCAAACACTCCCGGGGTTCAGACACAGAGCGATTATTCCTCTACACGTTAACATCAAACACACCGTGGGTCAGACACACAGTGATTATTCCTCTACACGGTCCCATCACACACTCCCGGGGTCAGACACAGAGCGATTATTCCTCTACACGGTCCCATCAAACACTCCCGGGGTCAGACACAGAGTGAATTTATATCCACACCGTCCCATCATATTCTCCCGTGGTCAGACACAGAGTGAATCTCCCTCCACACCGTCCCATCACACACTCCCGTCGTCAGACACAGAGTGATTATTCCTATCCACTGTCCCATCAAACACTCCCGGGGTCAGACACAGACTGAATCTCCCTCCACACCGTCCCATCACACACTCCCGTGGTCAGAGACAGACTGATTATTACTCTACACGGTCCCATCACACACACCCCGGGTCAGACACAGAGTGATTATTCCTCTACACGGTCCCAACAAACACTCCCGGTGTCAGACACAGTGTGAATCTCCTTCCACACCGTCCCATCACACTCTCCCTGGGTCAGACACAGGGTGATTATTCCTCTACACAGTCCCAACAAACACTCCCGGGGTCAGACACATAGTGATTATTCCTCTACACGGTCCAATCACACACTCCCGGGGTCAGACACAGAGTGAATTTATATCCACACCGTCCCATCATACACTCCCGGGGGTCAGACACAGAGTGAATCTCCCTCCACACCGTCCCATCACACACTCCCGTGGTCAGACACAGAGTGATTATTCCTCTACACGGTCCCATCAAACACTCCCTGGGTCAGACAAAGAGTGAATCTGCCTACACACCGTCCCATCAGACACTCCCGTCGTCAGACACAGTATGTTTATTCCTCTCCACGGTCCCATCATACGCTCCCGGGGTCAGACACAGGGTGATTATTCCTCTACAAAGTACCATCAAACACTCCGTGGGTCAGACACAGAGTGATTATTCCTCTACACTATCCCATCAAACACTCCCGGGGTCAGACACAGAGTGATTATTCCTCTACACGGTCCCATCAAACACTCCCGGGGTCAGACACAGATTGATTTTTCCACTGCACGGTCCCATCAATCACTCCCGGGGTCAGACACAGAGTGAATTTATATGCACACCGTCCCATCATACTCTCCCGGGGTCAGACACAGAGTGAATCTCCCTCCACACCGTCCCATCACACACTCCCGTGGTCAGACACAAAGTGATTATTCCTCTCCACGGTCCCATCAAACACTCCCGGGGTTCAGACACAGAGCGATTATTCCTCTACACGTTAACATCAAACACACCGTGGGTCAGACACACAGTGATTATTCCTCTACACGGTCCCATCACACACTCCCGGGGTCAGACACAGAGCGATTATTCCTCTACACGGTCCCATCAAACACTCCCGGGGTCAGACACAGAGTGAATTTATATCCACACCGTCCCATCATACTCTCCCGTGGTCAGACACAGAGTGAATCTCCCTCCACACCGTCCCATCACACACTCCCGTCGTCAGACACAGAGTGATTATTCCTATCCACGGTCCCATCAAACACTCCCGGGGTCAGACACAGACTGAATCTCCCTCCACACCGTCCCATCACACACTCCCTTGGTCAGAGACAGACTGATTATTCCTCTACACGGTCGCAACAAACACTTCCCGGTGTCAGACACAGTGTGAATCTCCTTCCACACCGTCCCATCACACTCTCCCTGGGTCAGACACAGAGTGATTATTCCTCTACACAGTCCCAACAAACACTGCCGGGGTCAGACACATAGTGATTATTCCTCTACACGGTCCCATCACACACTCTCGGGGTCAGACACAGAGTGAATTTATATCCACACCGTCCCATCATACACTCCCGGGGTTCAGACACAGAGTGAATCTCCCTCCACACCGTCCATCACACACTCCCGTGGTCAGACACAGAGTGATTATTCCTCTACACGGTCCCATCAAACACTCCCTGGGTCAGACAAAGAGTGATTATTCCTCTACACGGTCCCATCAAACAATCCCGGGGTCAGACACAGAGTGATTATTCCTCAACACGGTCCCATCAAACACTCCCGGGGTCAGACACAGAGTGATTTTTCCACTGCACGGTCCCATCAATCACTCCCGGGGTCAGACACAAAGTGGGTCTCCCTCCAAACAGTCCCATCACACACTCCCGGTATAAGACTCAGAGTGATTATTCCTCTACACGGTCCCATCAATCACTCTCGGGGTCAGACACAGAGTGAATTTATATCCACACCGTCCCATCATACTCTCCCGGGGTCAGACACAGAGTGAATCTCCCTCCACACCGTCCCATCACACACTCCCGTGGTCAGACACAGAGTGATTATTCCTCTACACGGTCCCATCAAACACTCCCTGGGTCAGACAAAGAGTGAATCTCCCTCCACACCGTCCCATCACACACTCCCGTGGTCAGACACAGTATGATTATTCCTCTACACTGTCCCAACAAACACTCCCGGGGTCAGACACAGAGTGATTATTCCTCTACACGGTCCCATCAAACACTCCCGGGGTCAGACACAGAGTGAATTTATATCCACTCCGTCCCATCATACACTACCGGGGTCAGACACAGAGTGATTATTCCTCTACACTGTACCATCAAACACTCCGTGGGTCAGACACAGAGTGATTATTCCTCTACACGATCCCATCAAACACTCCCGGGGTCAGACACAGAGTGATTATTCCTCTACACGGTCCCAACAATCACTCCCGGGGTCAGACACAGAGTGATTTTTCCTCTACACGGTCCCATCAAACACTCCCGGGGTCAGACACAGAGTGATTATTCCTCAACACGGTCCCATCAAACACTCCCGGGGTCAGACACAGAGTGATTTTTCCACTGCACGGTCCCATCAATCACTCCCGGGGTCAGACACAGAGTGGGTCTCCCTCCACACCGTCCCATCACACTCTCCCGGTATCAGACTCAGAGTGATTATTCCTCTACACGGTCCCATCAATCACTCTCGGGGTCAGACACAGAGTGAATTTATATCCACACCGTCCCATCATACTCTCCCGGGGTCAGACACAGAGTGAATCTCCCTCCACACCGTCCCATCACACACTCCCGTGGTCAGACACAAAGTGATTATTCCTCTACACGGTCCCATCAAACACTCCCTGGGTCAGACAAAGAGTGAATCTCCCTACACACCGTCCCATCACACACTCCCGTCGTCAGACACAGTATGATTATTCCTCTCCACGGTCCCATCAAACACTCCCGGGGTTCAGACACAGAGCGATTATTCCTCTACACGTTAACATCAAACACACCGTGGGTCAGACACACAGTGATTATTCCTCTACACGGTCCCATCACACACTCCCGGGGTCAGACACAGAGCGATTATTCCTCTACACGGTCCCATCAAACACTCCCGGGGTCAGACACAGAGTGATTTTTCCTCTGCACGGTCCCATCAAACACTCCCGGGGTCAGACACAGAGTGAGTCTCCCTCCACACCGTCCCATCACAATCTCCCGGTATCATGATCAGAGTGATTATTCCTCTACACGGTCCCATCAAACACTCCCGGGGTCAGACACAGAGTGAATTTATATCCACACCGTCCCATCATACTCTCCCGTGGTCAGACACAGAGTGAATCTCCCTCCACACCGTCCCATCACACACTCCCGTCGTCAGACACAGAGTGATTATTCCTATCCACTGTCCCATCAAACACTCCCGGGGTCAGACACAGACTGAATCTCCCTCCACACCGTCCCATCACACACTCCCGTGGTCAGAGACAGACTGATTATTCCTCTACACGATCCCATCACACACACCCCGGGTCAGACACAGAGTGATTATTCCTCTACACGGTCCCAACAAACACTCCCGGTGTCAGACACAGTGTGAATCTCATTCCACACCGTCCCATCACACTCTCCCTGGGTCAGACACAGGGTGATTATTCCTCTACACAGTCCCAACAAACACTCCCGGGGTCAGACACATTGTGATTATTCCTCTACACGGTCCCATCACACACTCCCGGGGTCAGACACAGAGTGAATTTATATCCACACCGTCCCATCATACACTCCCGGGGGTCAGACACAGAGTGAATCTCCCTCCACACCGTCCCATCACACACTCCCGTGGTCAGACACAGAGTGATTATTCCTCTACACGGTCCCATCAAACACTCCCTGGGTCAGACAAAGAGTGAATCTCCCTACACACCGTCCCATCAGACACTCCCGTCGTCAGACACAGTATGTTTATTCCCCTCCACGGTCCCATCATACGCTCCCGGGGTCAGACACAGGGTGATTATTCCTCTACAAAGTACCATCAAACACTCCGTGGGTCAGACACAGAGTGATTATTCCTCTACACTATCCCATCAAACACTCCCGGGGTCAGACACAGAGTGATTATTCCTCTACACGGTCCCATCAAACACTCCCGGGGTCAGACACAGAGTGATTTTTCCACTGCACGGTCCCATCAATCACTCCCGGGGTCAGACACAGAGTGAATTTATATGCACACCGTCCCATCATACTCTCCCGGGGTCAGACACAGAGTGAATCTCCCTCCACACCGTCCCATCACACACTCCCGTGGTCAGACACAAAGTGATTATTCCTCTACACGGTCCCATCAAACACTCCCTGGGTCAGACAAAGAGTGAATCTCCCTACACACCGTCCCATCACACACTCCCGCCGTCAGACACAGTATGATTATTCCTCTCCACGGTCCCATCAAACACTCCCGGGGTTCAGACACAGAGCGATTATTCCTCTACACGTTAACATCAAACACACCGTGGGTCAGACACACAGTGATTATTCCTCTACACGGTCCCATCACACACTCCCGGGGTCAGACACAGAGCGATTATTCCTCTACACGGTCCCATCAAACACTCCCGGGGTCAGACACAGAGTGAATTTATATCCACACCGTCCCATCATACTCTCCCGTGGTCAGACACAGAGTGAATCTCCCTCCACACCGTCCCATCACACACTCCCGTCGTCAGACACAGAGTGATTATTCCTATCCACGGTCCCATCAAACACTCCCGGGGTCAGACACAGACTGAATCTCCCTCCACACCGTCCCATCACACACTCCCTTGGTCAGAGACAGACTGATTATTCCTCTACACGGTCCCAACAAACACTCCCGGTGTCAGACACAGTGTGAATCTCCTTCCACACCGTCCCATCACACTCTCCCTGGGTCAGACACAGAGTGATTATTCCTCTACACAGTCCCAACAAACACTGCCGGGGTCAGACACATAGTGATTATTCCTCTACACGGTCCCATCACACACTCTCGGGGTCAGACACAGAGTGAATTTATATCCACACCGTCCCATCATACACTCCCGGGGGTCAGACACAGAGTGAATCTCCCTCCACACCGTCCCATCACACACTCCCGTGGTCAGACACAGAGTGATTATTCCTCTACACGGTCCCATCAAACACTCCCTGGGTCAGACAAAGAGTGAATCTCCCTACACACCGTCCCATCAGACACTCCCGTCGTCAGACACAGTATGTTTATTCCTCTCCACGGTCCCATCATACGCTCCCGGGGTCAGACACAGGGTGATTATTCCTCTACAAAGTACCATCAAACACTCCGTGGGTCAGACACAGAGTGATTATTCCTCTACACTATCCCATCAAACACTCCCGGGGTCAGACACAGAGTGATTATTCCTCTACACGGTCCCATCAAACACTCCCGGGGTCAGACACAGAGTGATTTTTCCACTGCACGGTCCCATCAATCACTCCCGGGGTCAGACACAGAGTGAATTTATATGCACACCGTCCCATCATACTCTCCCGGGGTCAGACACAGAGTGAATCTCCCTCCACACCGTCCCATCACACACTCCCGTGGTCAGTCACAAAGTGATTATTCCTCTACACGGTCCCATCAAACACTCCCTGGGTCAGACAAAGAGTGAATCTCCCTACACACCGTCCCATCACACACTCCCGCCGTCAGACACAGTATGATTATTCCTCTCCACGGTCCCATCAAACACTCCCGGGGTTCAGACACAGAGCGATTATTCCTCTACACGTTAACATCAAACACACCGTGGGTCAGACACACAGTGATTATTCCTCTACACGGTCCCATCACACACTCCCGGGGTCAGACACAGAGCGATTATTCCTCTATACGGTCCCATCAAACACTCCCGGGGTCAGACACAGAGTGAATTTATATCCACACCGTCCCATCATACTCTCCCGTGGTCAGACACAGAGTGAATCTCCCTCCACACCGTCCCATCACACACTCCCGTCGTCAGACACAGAGTGATTATTCCTATCCACGGTCCCATCAAACACTCCCGGGGTCAGACACAGACTGAATCTCCCTCCACACCGTCCCATCACACACTCCCTTGGTCAGAGACAGACTGATTATTCCTCTACACGGTCCCAACAAACACTCCCGGTGTCAGACACAGTGTGAATCTCCTTCCACACCGTCCCATCACACTCTCCCTGGGTCAGACACAGAGTGATTATTCCTCTACACAGTCCCAACAAACACTGCCGGGGTCAGACACATAGTGATTATTCCTCTACACGGTCCCATCACACACTCTCGGGGTCAGACACAGAGTGAATTTATATCCACACCGTCCCATCATACACTCCGGGGGTTCAGACACAGAGTGAATCTCCCTCCACACCGTCCCATCACACACTCCCGTGGTCAGACACAGAGTGATTATTCCTCTACACGGTCCCATCAAACACTCCCTGGGTCAGACAAAGAGTGATTATTCCTCTACACGGTCCCATCAAACACTCCCGGGGTCAGACACAGAGTGATTATTCCTCAACACGGTCCCATCAAACACTCCCGGGGTCAGACACAGAGTGATTTTTCCACTGCACGGTCCCATCAATCACTCCCGGGGTCAGACACAAAGTGGGTCTCCCTCCACACCGTCCCATCACACACTCCCGGTATAAGACTCAGAGTGATTATTCCTCTACACGGTCCCATCAATCACTCTCGGGGTCAGACACAGAGTGAATTTATATCCACACCGTCCCATCATACTCTCCCGGGGTCAGACATAGAGTGAATCTCCCTCCACACCGTCCCATCACACACTCCCGTGGTCAGACACAGAGTGATTATTCCTCTACACGGTCCCATCAAACACTCCCTGGGTCAGACAAAGAGTGAATCTCCCAACACACCGTCCCATCACACACTCCCGTCGTCAGACACAGTATGATTATTCCTATCCACTGTCCCATCAAACACTCCCGGGGTCAGACCCAGAGTGATTATTCCTCTACACGGTCCCATCAAACACTCCCGGGGTCAGACACAGAGTGAATTTATATCCACTCCGTCCCATCATACACTCCCGGGGTCAGATACAGAGTGATTATTCCTCGACACTGTACCATCAAACACTCCGTGTGTCTGACACACAGTGATTATTCCTCTACACGGTCCCATCAAACACTCCCGGGGTCAGACACAGAGTGATCATTCCTCAACGCGGTCCCATCAAACACTCCCGGGGTCAGACACAGTGTGAATTTATATCCACACCGTCCCATCATACGCTCCCGGGGTCAGACACAGGTTGATTATTCCTCTACAATGTACCATCAAACACTCCGTGGGTCAGACACAGAGTGATTATTCCTCTACACGATCCCATCAAACACTCCCGGGGTCAGACACAGAGTGATTATTCCTCTACACGGTCCCAACAATCACCCCGGGGTCAGACACAGAGTGATTTTTCCTCTACACGGTCCCATCAAACACTCCCGTGGTCAGACACAGAGTGATTATTCCTCAACACGGTCCCATCAAACACTCCCGGGGTCAGACACAGAGCGATTTTTCCACTGCACGGTCCCATCAATCACTCCCGGGGTCAGACACAGAGTGGGTCTCCCTCCACACCGTCCCATCACACACTCCCGGTATCAGACTCAGAGTGATTATTCCTCTACACGGTCCCATCAATCACTCTCGGGGTCAGACACAGAGAGAATTTATATCCACACCGTCCCATCATACTCTCCCGGGGTCAGACACAGAGTGAATCTCCCTCCACACCGTCCCATCACACACTCCCGTGGTCAGACACAAAGTGATTATTCCTCTACACGGTCCCATCAAACACTCCCTGAGTCAGACAAAGAGTGAATCTCCCTACACACCGTCCCATCACACACTCCCGTCGTCAGACACAGTATGATTATTCCTCTCCTCGGTCCCATCAAACACTCCCGGGGTTCAGACACAGAGCGATTATTCCTCTACACGTTAACATCAAACACACCGTGGGTCAGACACACAGTGATTATTCCTCTACACGGTCCCATCACACACTCCCGGGGTCAGACACAGAGCGATTATTCCTCTACACTGTCCCATCAAACACTCCCGGGGTCAGACACAGAGTGATTATTCCTCTTCACGGTCCCAACAAACACTCCCGGTGTCAGACACAGTGTGAATCTCCTTCCACACCGTCCCATCACAGTCTCCCGGGGTCAGACACAGAGTGATTATTCCTCTACACTGTCCCAACAAACACTCCCGGGATCAGACACAGAGTGATTTTTCCTCTGCACGGTCCCATCAAACACTCCCGGGGTCAGACACAGAGTGAGTCTCCCTCCACACCCTCCCATCACAATCTCCCGGTATCATGATCAGAGTGATTATTCCTCTACACGGTCCCATCAAACACTCCCGGGGTCAGACACAGACTGAATCTCCCTCCACACCGTCCCATCACACACTCCCGTGGTCAGAGACAGACTGATTATTCCTCTACACGGTCCCATCACACACACCCCGGGTCAGACACAGAGTGATTATTCCTCTACACGGTCCCAACAAACACTCCCGGTGTCAGACACAGTGTGAATCTCCTTCCACACCGTCCCATCACACTCTCCCTGGGTCAGACACAGAGTGATTACTCCTCTACACAGTCCCAACAAACACTCCCGGGGTCAGACACATAGTGATTATTCCTCTACACGGTCCCATCACACACTCCCGGGGTCAGACACAGAGTGAATTTATATCCACACCGTCCCATCATACACTCCCGGGGGTCAGACACAGAGTGAATCTCCCTCCACACCGTCCCATCACACACTCCCGTGGTCAGAGACAGACTGATTATTCCTCTACACGGTCCCATCACACACACCCCGGGTCAGACACAGAGTGATTATTCCTCTACACGGTCCCAACAAACACTCCCGGTGTCAGACACAGTGTGAATCTCCTTCCACACCGTCCCATCACACTCTCCCTTGGTCAGACACAGAGTGATTACTCCTCTACACAGTCCCAACAAACACTCCCGGGGTCAGACACATAGTGATTATTCCTCTACACGGTCCCATCACACACTCCCGGGGTCAGACACAGAGTGAATTTATATCCACACCGTCCCATCATACACTCCCGGGGGTCAGACACAGAGTGAATCTCCCTCCACACCGTCCCATCACACACTCCCGTGGTCAGACACAGATTGATTATTCCTCTACACGGTCCCATCAAACACTCCCTGGGTCAGACAAAGAGTGAATCTCCCTACACACCGTCCCATCACACACTCCCGTCGTCAGACACAGTATGTTTATTCCTCTCCACGGTCCCATCATACGCTCCCGGGGTCAGACACAGGGTGATTATTCCTCTACAAAGTTCCATCAAACACTCCGTGGGTCAGACACAGAGTGATTATTCCTCTACACGATCCCATCAAACACTCCCGGGGTCAGACACAGAGTGATTATTCCTATACACGGTCCCATCAAACACTCCCGGGGTCAGACACAGAGTGATTTTTCCACTGCACGGTCCCATCAATCACTCCCGGGGTCAGACACAGAGTGAATTTATATGCACACCGTCCCATCATACTCTCCCGGGGTCAGACACAGAGTGAATCTCCCTCCACACCGTCCCATCACACACTCCCGTGGTCAGACACAAAGTGATTATTCCTCTACACGGTCCCATCAAACACTCCCTGGGTCAGACAAAGAGTGAATTTCCCTACACACCGTCCCATCACACACTCCCGTCGTCAGACACAGTATGATTATTCCTCTCCACGGTCCCATCAAACACTCCCGGTGTTCAGACACAGAGCGATTATTCCTCTACACGTTAACATCAAACACACCGTGGGTCAGACACACAGTGATTATTCCTCTACACGGTCCCATCACACACTCCCGGGGTCAGACACAGAGCGATTATTCCTCTACACGGTCCCATCAAACACTCCCTGGGTCAGACACAGAGTGATTATTCCTCTACACGGTCCCAACAAACTCTCCCGGTGTCAGACACAGTGTGAATCTCCTTCCACTCCGTCCCATCACAGTCTCCCGGGGTCAGACACAGAGTGATTATTCCTCTACACTGTCCCAACAAACACTCCCGGGATCAGACACAGAGTGATTTTTCCTCTGCACGGTCCCATCAAACACTCCCGGGGTCAGACACAGAGTGAGTCTCCCTCCACACCGTCCCATCACAATCTCCCGATATCATGATCAGAGTGATTATTCCTCTACACGGTCCCATCAAACACTCCCGGGGTCAGACACAGAGTGAATTTATATCCACACCGTCCCAACATACTCTCCCGTGGTCAGACACCGAGTGAATCTCCCTCCACACCGTCCCATCACACAATCCCGTCGTCAGACACAGAGTGATTATTCCTATCCACGGTCCCATCAAACACTCCCGGGGTCAGACACAGACTGAATCTCCCTCCACACCGTCCCATCACACACTCCCGTGGTCAGAGACAGACTGATTATTCCTCTACACGGTCCCATCACACACTCTCGGGGTCAGACACAGAGTGAATTTATATCCACACCGTCCCATCATACACTCCCGGGGGTCAGACACAGAGTGAATCTCCCTCCACACCGTCCCATCACACACTCCCGTGGTCAGACACAGAGTGATTATTCCTCAACACGGTCCCATCAAACACTCCCGGGGTCAGACACAGAGTGATTTTTCCACTGCACGGTCCCATCAATCACTCCCGGGGTCAGACACAGAGTGGGTCTCCCTCCACACAGTCCCATCACACACTCCCGGTATCAGACTCAGAGTGATTATTCCTATACACGGTCCCATCAATCACTCTCGGGGTCAGACACAGAGTGAATTTATATCCACACCGTCCCATCATACTCTCCCGGGGTCAGACACAGAGTGAATCTCCCTCCACACCGTCCCATCACACACTCCCGTGGTCAGACACAGAGTGATTATTCCTCTACACGGTCCCATCAAACACTCCCTGGGTCAGACAAAGAGTGAATCTCCCAACACACCGTCCCATCACACACTCCCGTCGTCAGACACAGTATGATTATTCCTATCCACTGTCCCATCAAACACTCCCGGGGTCAGACCCAGAGTGATTATTCCTCTACACGGTCCCATCAAACACTCCCGGGGTCAGACACAGAGTGAATTTATATCCACTCCGTCCCATCATACACTCCCGGGGTCAGATACAGAGTGATTATTCCTCGACACTGTACCATCAAACACTCCGTGTGTCTGACACACAGTGATTATTCCTCTACACGGTCCCATCAAACACTCCCGGGGTCAGACACAGAGTGATCATTCCTCAACGCGGTCCCATCAAACACTCCCGGGGTCAGACACAGTGTGAATTTATATCCACACCGTCCCATCATACGCTCCCGGGGTCAGACACAGGTTGATTATTCCTCTACAATGTACCATCAAACACTCCGTGGGTCAGACACAGAGTGATTATTCCTCTACACGATCCCATCAAACACTCCCGGGGTCAGACACAGAGTGATTATTCCTCTACACGGTCCCAACAATCACCCCGGGGTCAGACACAGAGTGATTTTTCCTCTACACGGTCCCATCAAACACTCCCGTGGTCAGACACAGAGTGATTATTCCTCAACACGGTCCCATCAAACACTCCCGGGGTCAGACACAGAGCGATTTTTCCACTGCACGGTCCCATCAATCACTCCCGGGGTCAGACACAGAGTGGGTCTCCCTCCACACCGTCCCATCACACACTCCCGGTATCAGACTCAGAGTGATTATTCCTCTACACGGTCCCATCAATCACTCTCGGGGTCAGACACAGAGTGAATTTATATCCACACCGTCCCATCATACTCTCCCGGGGTCAGACACAGAGTGAATCTCCCTCCACACCGTCCCATCACACACTCCCGTGGTCAGACACAAAGTGATTATTCCTCTACACGGTCCCATCAAACACTCCCTGAGTCAGACAAAGAGTGAATCTCCCTACACACCGTCCCATCACACACTCCCGTCGTCAGACACAGTATGATTATTCCTCTCCTCGGTCCCATCAAACACTCCCGGGGTTCAGACACAGAGCGATTATTCCTCTACACGTTAACATCAAACACACCGTGGGTCAGACACACAGTGATTATTCCTCTACACGGTCCCATCACACACTCCCGGGGTCAGACACAGAGCGATTATTCCTCTACACTGTCCCATCAAACACTCCCGGGGTCAGACACAGAGTGATTATTCCTCTTCACGGTCCCAACAAACACTCCCGGTGTCAGACACAGTGTGAATCTCCTTCCACACCGTCCCATCACAGTCTCCCGGGGTCAGACACAGAGTGATTATTCCTCTACACTGTCCCAACAAACACTCCCGGGATCAGACACAGAGTGATTTTTCCTCTGCACGGTCCCATCAAACACTCCCGGGGTCAGACACAGAGTGAGTCTCCCTCCACACCCTCCCATCACAATCTCCCGGTATCATGATCAGAGTGATTATTCCTCTACACGGTCCCATCAAACACTCCCGGGGTCAGACACACAGTGAATTTATATCCACACCGTCCCATCATACTCTCCCGTGGTCAGATACAGACTGAATCTCCCTCCACACCGTCCCATCACACACTCCCGTGGTCAGAGACAGACTGATTATTCCTCTACACGGTCCCATCACACACACCCCGGGTCAGACACAGAGTGATTATTCCTCTACACGGTCCCAACAAACACTCCCGGTGTCAGACACAGTGTGAATCTCCTTCCACACCGTCCCATCACACTCTCCCTGGGTCAGACACAGAGTGATTACTCCTCTACACAGTCCCAACAAACACTCCCGGGGTCAGACACATAGTGATTATTCCTCTACACGGTCCCATCACACACTCCCGGGGTCAGACACAGAGTGAATTTATATCCACACCGTCCCATCATACACTCCCGGGGGTCAGACACAGAGTGAATCTCCCTCCACACCGTCCCATCACACACTCCCGTGGTCAGAGACAGACTGATTATTCCTCTACACGGTCCCATCACACACACCCTGGGTCAGACACAGAGTGATTATTCCTCTACACGGTCCCAACAAACACTCCCGGTGTCAGACACAGTGTGAATCTCCTTCCACACCGTCCCATCACACTCTCCCTGGGTCAGACACAGAGTGATTACTCCTCTACACAGTCCCAACAAACACTCCCGGGGTCAGACACATAGTGATTATTCCTCTACACGGTCCCATCACACACTCCCGGGGTCAGACACAGAGTGAATTTATATCCACACCGTCCCATCATACACTCCCGGGGGTCAGACACAGAGTGAATCTCCCTCCACACCGTCCCATCACACACTCCCGTGGTCAGACACAGATTGATTATTCCTCTACACGGTCCCATCAAACACTCCCTGGGTCAGACAAAGAGTGAATCTCCCTACACACCGTCCCATCACACACTCCCGTCGTCAGACACAGTATGTTTATTCCTCTCCACGGTCCCATCATACGCTCCCGGGGTCAGACACAGGGTGATTATTCCTCTACAAAGTTCCATCAAACACTCCGTGGGTCAGACACAGAGTGATTATTCCTCTACACGATCCCATCAAACACTCCCGGGGTCAGACACAGAGTGATTATTCCTATACACGGTCCCATCAAACACTCCCGGGGTCAGACACAGAGTGATTTTTCCACTGCACGGTCCCATCAATCACTCCCGGGGTCAGACACAGAGTGAATTTATATGCACACCGTCCCATCATACTCTCCCGGGGTCAGACACAGAGTGAATCTCCCTCCACACCGTCCCATCACACACTCCCGTGGTCAGACACAAAGTGATTATTCCTCTACACGGTCCCATCAAACACTCCCTGGGTCAGACAAAGAGTGAATTTCCCTACACACCGTCCCATCACACACTCCCGTCGTCAGACACAGTATGATTATTCCTCTCCACGGTCCCATCAAACACTCCCGGTGTTCAGACACAGAGCGATTATTCCTCTACACGTTAACATCAAACACACCGTGGGTCAGACACACAGTGATTATTCCTCTACACGGTCCCATCACACACTCCCGGGGTCAGACACAGAGCGATTATTCCTCTACACGGTCCCATCAAACACTCCCTGGGTCAGACACAGAGTGATTATTCCTCTACACGGTCCCAACAAACTCTCCCGGTGTCAGACACAGTGCGAATCTCCTTCCACTCCGTCCCATCACAGTCTCCCGGGGTCAGACACAGAGTGATTATTCCTCTACACTGTCCCAACAAACACTCCCGGGATCAGACACAGAGTGATTTTTCCTCTGCACGGTCCCATCAAACACTCCCGGGGTCAGACACAGAGTGAGTCTCCCTCCACACCGTCCCATCACAATCTCCCGATATCATGATCAGAGTGATTATTCCTCTACACATTCCCATCAAACACTCCCGGGGTCAGACACAGAGTGAATTTATATCCACACCGTCCCAACATACTCTCCCGTGGTCAGACACCGAGTGAATCTCCCTCCACACCGTCCCATCACACAATCCCGTCGTCAGACACAGAGTGATTATTCCTATCCACGGTCCCATCAAACACTCCCGGGGTCAGACACAGACTGAATCTCCCTCCACACCGTCCCATCACACACTCCCGTGGTCAGAGACAGACTGATTATTCCTCTACACGGTCCCATCACACACTCTCGGGGTCAGACACAGAGTGAATTTATATCCACACCGTCCCATCATACACTCCCGGGGGTCAGACACAGAGTGAATCTCCCTCCACACCGTCCCATCACACACTCCCGTGGTCAGACACAGAGTGATTATTCCTCAACACGGTCCCATCAAACACTCCCGGGGTCAGACACAGAGTGATTTTTCCACTGCACGGTCCCATCAATCACTCCCGGGGTCAGACACAGAGTGGGTCTCCCTCCACACAGTCCCATCACACACTCCCGGTATCAGACTCAGAGTGATTATTCCTATACACGGTCCCATCAATCACTCTCGGGGTCAGACACAGAGTGAATTTATATCCACACCGTCCCATCATACTCTCCCGGGGTCAGACACAGAGTGAATCTCCCTCCACACCGTCCCATCACACACTCCCGTGGTCAGACACAGAGTGATTATTCCTCTACACGGTCCCATCAAACACTCCCTGGGTCAGACAAAGAGTGAATCTCCCAACACACCGTCCCATCACACACTCCCGTCGTCAGACACAGTATGATTATTCCTCTCCACGGTCCCATCAAACACTCCCGGGGGTCAGACACAGAGCGATTATTTCTCTACTTGTTAACATCATACACACCGTGGGTCAGACACACAGTGATTATTCCTCTACACGGTCCCATCACACACACCCCGGGTCCGACACAGAGTGATTATTCCTCTACACGGTCCCAACAAACACTCCCTGTGTCAGACACAGTGTGAATCTCCTTCCACTCCGTCCCATCACACTCTCCCTGGGTCAGACACAGAGTGATTATTCCTCTACACTGTACCATCAAACACTCCGTGTGTCTGACACACAGTGATTATTCCTCTACACGGTCCCATCAAACACTCCCGGGGTCAGACACAGAGTGATCATTCCTCAACGCGGTCCCATCAAACACTCCCGGGGTCAGACAGAGAGTGAATTTATATCCACACCGTCCCATCATACGCTCCCGGGGTCAGACACAGGGTGATTATTCCTCTACAATGTACCATCATACACTCCGTGGGTCAGACACAGAGTGATTATTCCTCTACACGATCCCATCAAACACTCCCGGGGTCAGACACAGAGTGATTATTCCTCTACACGGTCCCAACAATCACCCCGGGGTCAGACACAGAGTGATTTTTCCTCTACACGGTCCCATCAAACACTCCCGGGGTCAGACACAGAGTGATTATTCCTCAACACGGTCCCATCAAACACTCCCGCGGTCAGACACAGAGCGATTTTTCCACTGCACGGTCCCATCAATCACTCCCGGGGTCTGACACAGAGTGGGTCTCCCTCCACACCGTCCCATCACACACTCCCGGTATCAGACTCAGAGTGATTATTCCTCTACACGGTCCCATCAATCACTCTCGGGGTCAGACACAGAGTGAATTTATATCCACACCGTCCCATCATACTCTCCCGGGGTCAGACACAGAGTGAATCTCCCTCCACACCGTCCCATCACACACTCCCGTGATCAGACACAAAGTGATTATTCCTCTACACGGTCCCATCAAACACTCCCTGAGTCAGACAAAGAGTGAATCTCCCTACACACCTTCCCATCACACACTCCCGTCGTCAGACACAGTATGACTATTCCTCTGCTCGGTCCCATCAAACACTCCCGGGGTTCAGACACAGAGCGATTATTCCTCTACACGTTAACATCAAACACACCGTGGGTCAGACACACAGTGATTATTCCTCTACACGGTCCCATCACACACTCCCGGGGTCAGACACAGAGCGATTATTCCTCTACACGGTCCCATCAAACACTCCCGGGGTCAGACACAGAGTGATTATTCCTCTACACGGTCCCAACAAACACTCCCGGTGTCAGACACAGTGTGAATCTCCTTCCACACCGTCCCATCACAGTCTCCCGGGGTCAGACACAGAGTGATTATTCCTCTACACTGTCCCAACAAACACTCCCGGGATCAGACACAGAGTGATTTTTCCTCTGCACGGTCCCATCAAACACTCCCGGGGTCAGACACAGAGTGAGTCTCCCTCCACACCCTCCCATCACAATCTCCCGGTATCATGATCAGAGTGATTATTCCTCTACACGGTCCCATCAAACACTCCCGGGGTCAGACACACAGTGAATTTATATCCACACCGTCCCATCATACTCTCCCGTGGTCAGACACAGAGTGAATCTCCCTCCACACCGTCCCATCACACACTCCCGTCGTCAGACACAGAGTGATTATTCCTATCCACTGTCCCATCAAACACTCCCGGGGTCAGACACAGACTGAATCTCCCTCCACACCGTCCCATCACACACTCCCGTGGTCAGAGACAGACTGATTATTCCTCTACACGGTCCCATCACACACACCCCGGGTCAGACACAGAGTGATTATTCCTCTACACGGTCCCAACAAACACTCCCGGTGTCAGACACAGTGTGAATCTCCTTCCACACCGTCCCATCACACTCTCCCTGGGTCAGACACAGAGTGATTATTCCTCTACACAGTCCCAACAAACACTCCCGGGGTCAGACACATAGTGATTATTCCTCTACACGGTCCCATCACACACTCCCGGGGTCAGACACAGAGTGAATTTATATCCACACCGTCCCATCATACACTCCCGGGGGTCAGACACAGAGTGAATCTCCCTCCACACCGTCCCATCACACACTCCCGTTGTCAGTAACAGAGTGATTATTCCTCTACACGGTCCCATCAAACACTCCCTGTGTCAGACAAAGAGTGAATCTCCCTACACACCGTCCCATCACACACTCCCGTCGTCAGACACAGTATGTTTATTCCTCTCCACGGTCCCATCATACGCTCCCGGGGTCAGACACAGGGTGATTATTCCTCTACAAAGTTCCATCAAACACTCCGTGGGTCAGACACAGAGTGATTATTCCTCTACACGATCCCATCAAACACTCCCGGGGTCAGACACAGAGTGATTATTCCTCTACACGGTCCCATCAAACACTCCCGGGGTCAGACACAGAGTGATTTTTCCACTGCACGGTCCCATCAATCACTCCCGGGGTCAGACACAGAGTGAATTTATATGCACACCGTCCCATCATACTCTCCCGGGGTCAGACACAGAGTGAATCTCCCTCCACACCGTCCCATCACACACTCCCGTGGTCAGACAGAAAGTGATTATTCCACTACACGGTCCCATCAAACACTCCCTGGGTCAGACAAAGAGTGAATTTCCCTACACACCGTCCCATCACACACTCCCGTCGTCAGACACAGTATGATTATTCCTCTCCACGGTCCCATCAAACACTCCCGGGGTTCAGACACAGAGCGATTATTCCTCTACACGTTAACATCAAACACACCGTGGGTCAGACACACAGTGATTATTTCTCTACACGGTCCCATCACACACTCCCGGGGTCAGACACAGAGCGATTATTCCTCTACACGGTCCCATCAAACACTCCCGGGGTCAGACACAGAGTGATTATTCCTCTACACGGTCCCAACAAACACTCCCGGTGTCAGACACAGTGTGAATCTCCTTCCACTCCGTCCCATCACAGTCTCCCGGGGTCAGACACAGAGTGATTATTCCTCTACACTGTCCCAACAAACACTCCCGGGATCAGACACAGAGTGATTTTTCCTCTGCACGGTCCCATCAAACACTCCCGGGGTCAGACACAGAGTGAGTCTCCCTCCACACCGTCCCATCACAATCTCCCGATATCATGATCAGAGTGATTATTCCTCTACACGGTCCCATCAAAACACTCCCGGGGTCAGACACAGAGTGAATTTATATCCACACCGTCCCATCATACTCTCCCGTGGTCAGACACAGAGTGAATCTCCCTCCACACCGTCCCATCACACACTCCCGTCGTCAGACACAGAGTGATTATTCCTATCCACGGTCCCATCAAACACTCCCGGGGTCAGACACAGACTGAATCTCCCTCCACACCGTCCCATCACACACTCCCGTGGTCAGAGACAGACAGATTATTCCTCTACACGGTCCCATCACACACTCTCGGGGTCAGACACAGAGTGAATTTATATCCACACCGTCCCATCATACACTCCCGGGGGTCAGACACAGAGTGAATCTCCCTCCACACCGTCCCATCACACACTCCCGTGGTCAGACACAGAGTGATTATTCCTCTACACGGTCCCATCAAACACTCCCTGGGTCAGACAAAGAGTGAATTTCCCTACACACCGTCCCATCACACACTCCCTTCGTCAGACACAGTATGATTATTCCTCTCCACGGTCCCATCAAACAATCCCGGGGTTCAGACACAGAGCGATTATTCCTCTACACGTTAACATCAAACACACCGTGGGTCAGACACACAGTGATTATTCCTCTACACGGTCCCATCACACACTCCCGGGGTCAGACACAGAGCGATTATTCCTCTACACGGTCCCATCAAACACTCCCGGGGTCAGACACAGAGTGATTATTCCTCTACACGGTCCCAACAAACACTCCCGGTGTCAGACACAGTGTGAATCTCCTTCCACTCCGTCCCATCACAGTCTCCCGGGGTCAGACACAGAGTGATTATTCCTCTACACTGTCCCAACAAACACTCCCGGGATCAGACACAGAGTGATTTTTCCTCTGCACGGTCCCATCAAACACTCCCGGGGTCAGACACAGAGTGAGTCTCCCTCCACACCGTCCCATCACAATCTCCCGATATCATGATCAGAGTGATTATTCCTCTACACGGTCCCATCAAACACTCCCGGGGTCAGACACAGAGTGAATTTATATCCACACCGTCCCATCATACTCTCCCGTGGTCAGACACAGAGTGAATCTCCCTCCACACCGTCCCATCACACACTCCCGTCGTCAGACACAGAGTGATTATTCCTATCCACGGTCCCATCAAACACTCCCGGGGTCAGACACAGACTGAATCTCCCTCCACACCGTCCCATCACACACTCCCGTGGTCAGAGACAGACAGATTATTCCTCTACACGGTCCCATCACACACTCTCGGGGTCAGACACAGAGTGAATTTATATCCACACCGTCCCATCATACACTCCCGGGGGTCAGACACAGAGTGAATCTCCCTCCACACCGTCCCATCACACACTCCCGTGGTCAGACACCGAGTGATTATTCCTCTACACGGTCCCATCAAACACTCCCTGGGTAAGACAAAGAGTGAATCTCCCTACACACCGTCCCATCACACACTCCCGTCGTCAGACACAGTATGTTTATTCCTCTCCACGGTCCCATCATACGCTCCCGGGGTCAGACACAGGGTGATTATTCCTCTACACGGTCCCATCAAACACTCCCGGGGTCAACCACAGAGTGAATTTTCCTCTACACGGTCCCATCAAACACTCCCGGGGTCAGACACAGAGTGATTATTCCTCAACACGGTCCCATCAAACACTCCCGGGGTCAGACACAGAGTGATTTTTCCACTGCACGGTCCCATCAATCACTCCCGGGGTCAGACACAGAGTGGGTCTCCCTCCACACCGTCCCATCACACACTCCCGTGGTCAGACACAGAGTGATTATTCCTCTACACGGTCCCATCAAACACTCCCTGGGTCAGACATAGAGTGAATCTCCCTACACACCGTCCCATCACACACTCCCGTCGTCAGACACAGTATGTTTATTCCTCTCCACGGTCCCATCATACGCTCCCGGGGTCAGACACAGGGTGATTATTCCTCTGCAAAGTTCCATCAAACACTCCGTGGGTCAGACACAGAGTGATTATTCCTCTACACGATCCCATCAAACACTCCCGGGGTCAGACACAGAGTGATTATTCCTCTACACGGTCCCATCAAACACTCCCGGGGTCAGACACAGAGTGATTTTTCCACTGCACTGTCCCATCAATCACTCCCGGGGTCAGACACAGAGTGAATTTATATGCACACCGTCCCATCATACTCTCCCGGGGTCAGACACAGAGTGAAACTCCCTCCACACCGTCCCATCACACACTCCCGTGGTCAGACACAGAGTGATCATTCCTCAACGCGGTCCCATCAAACACTCCCGGGGTCAGACACAGAGTGATTATTCCTCTACACGGTCCCATCAAACACTCCCTGGGTCAGACAAAGAGTGAATCTCCCTACACACCGTCCCATCACACACTCCCGTCGTCAGACACAGTATGATTATTCCTCTCCACAGTCCCATCAAACACTCCCGGGGTTCAGACACAGAGCGATTATTCCTCTACACGTTAACATCAAACACACCGTGGGTCAGACACACAGTGATTATTCCTCTACACGGTCCCATCACACACTCCCGGGGTCAGACACAGAGCGATTATTCCTCTACACGGTCCCATCAAACACTCCCGGGGTCAGACACAGAGTGATTATTCCTCTACACGGTCCCAACAAACACTTCCGGTGTCAGACACAGTGTGAATCTCCTTCCACACCGTCCCATCACACTCTCCCGGGGTCAGACACAGAGTGATTATTCCTCTACACTGTCCCAACAAACACTCCCGGGATCAGACACAGATTGATTTTTCCTCTGCACGGTCCCATCAAGCACTCCCGGGGTCAGACACAGAGTGAGTCTCCCTCCACACCGTCCCATCACAATCTCCCGGTATCATGATCAGAGTGATTATTCCTCTACACGGTCCCATCAAAAACTCCCGGGGTCAGACACAGAGTGAATTTATATCCACACCGTCCCATCATACTCTCCCGTGGTCAGACACAGAGTGAATCTCCCTCCACACCGTCCCATCACACACTCCCATCGTCAGACACAGAGTGATTATTCCTCTACACGGTCCCATGAAACACTCCCGGGGTCAGACTAAGAGTGAATCTCCCTACACACCGTCCCATCACACACTCCCGTGGTTTGACACAGTATGATTATTCCTATCCACGGTCCCATCAAACACTCCCGGGGTCAGACACAGACTGAATCTCCCTCCACACCGTCCCATCACACACTCCCGTGGTCAGAGACAGAGTGATTATTCCTCTACACGGTCCCATCAAACACTCCGGGGGGTCAGACACGGAGCGATTATTCCTCTACATGTTAACATCATACACACCGTGGGTCAGACACACAGTGATTATTCCTCTACACGGTCCCATCACACACACCCCGGGTCAGACACAGAGTGATTATTCCTCTACACGGTCCCAACAAACACTCCCGGTGTCAGACACAGTGTGAATCTCCTTCCACACCGTCCCATCACACTCTCCCTGGGTCAGACACAGAGTGATTATTCCTCTACACAGTCCCAACAAACACTCCCGGGGTCAGACACATAGTGATTATTCCTCTACACGGTCCCATCACACACTCCCGGGGTCAGACACAGAGTGATTATTCCTCTACACGGTCCCATCAGACACTCCCGGGGTCAGACACAGAGTGAGTCTCCCTCCACACCGTCCCATCACACACTCCCGGTATCATGCTCAGAGTGATTATTCCTCCACACCGTCCCATCACACACTCCCGTGGTCAGACACAGAGTGATTATTCCTCTACACGGTCCCATCAAACAGTCCCTGGGTCAGACAAAGAGTGAATCTCCCTACTCACAATCCCAGCACACACTCCCGTCGTCAGACACAGTATGATTATTCCTCTCCACGGTCCCATCAAACACTCCGGGGTTCAGACACAGAGCGATTATTCCTCTACACGTTAACATCAAACACACCGTGGTTCAGACACACAGTGATTATTCCTCTACACGGTCCCATCACACACTCCCGGGGTCAGACACAAAGCGATTATTCCTCTACACGGTCCCATCAAACACTCCCGGGTCAGACACAGAGTGATTATTCCTCTACACGGTCCAAACAAACACTCCCGGTGTCAGACACAGTGTTAATCTCCTTCCACACCGTCCCATCACACTCCCCCGGGGTCAGACACAGAGTGATTATTCCTCTACACTGTCCCAACAAACACTCCCGGGATCAGACACAGAGTGATTTTTCCTCTGCACGGTCCCATCAAACACTCCCGGGGTCAGACACAGAGTGAGTCTCCCTCCACACCGTCCCATCACAATCTCCCGGTATCATGATCAGAGTGATTATTCCTCTACACGGTCCCATCAAACACTCCCGGGGTCAGACACAGAGTGAATTTATATCCACCCCGTCCCATCATACTCTCCCGTGGTCAGACACAGCGTGAATCTCCCTCCACACCGTCCCATCACACACTCCCGTCGTCAGACACAGAGTGATTATTCCTCTACACGGTCCCATCAAACACTCCCGGTGTCAGACAAAGAGTGAATCTCCCTACACACCGTCCCATCACACACTCCCGTGGTCAGAGACAGAGTGATTATTCCTCTACACGGTCCCATCAAACACTCCCGGGGGTCAGACACAGAGCGATTATTCCTCTACATGTTAACATCATACACACCGCGGGTCAGACACACAGTGATTATTCCTCTACACGGTCCCATCACACACACCCCGGGTCAGACACAGAGTGATTATTCCTCTACACGGTCCCAACAAACACTACCGGTGTCAGACACAGTGTGAATCTCCTTCCACACCGTCCCATCACACTCTCCCTGGGTCAGACACAGAGTGATTATTCCTCTACACAGTCCCAACAAACACTCCGGGGTCAGACACATAGTGATTATTCCTCTACACGGTCCCCTCACACATCCCGGGGTCAGACACAGAGTGAATTTATATCCACACCGTCCCATCATACACTCCCGGGGGTCAGACACAGAGTGAATCTCCCTCCACACCGTCCCATCATACACTCCCGTGGTCAGACACAGAGTGATTATTCCTCTACACGGTCCCATCAAACACTCCCTGGGTCAGACAAAGAGTGAATCTCCCTACACACCGTCCCATCACACACACCCGTCGTTAGACACAGTATGTTTATTCCTCTCCACGGTCCCATCATACGCTCCCGGGGTCAGACACAGGGTGATTATTCCTCTACAATGTACCATCAAACACTCTGTGGGTCAGACACAGAGTGATTATTCCTCTACACGATCCCATCAAACACTCCCGGGGTCAGACACAGAGTGATTATTCCTCTACACGGTCCCATCAGACACTCCCGGGGTCAGACACAGAGTGATTTTTTTTCCTCTGCACGGTCCCATCAAACACTCCCGGGGTCAGACACAGAGTGATTATTCCTCAACACGGTCCCATCAAACACTCCCGGGGTCAGACACAGGGTGATTATTCCTCTACAATGTACCATCAAACACTCCGTGGGTCAGACACAGAGTGATTATTCCTCTGCACGGTCCCATCAAACACTCCCGGGGTCAGACACAGAGTGATTATTCCTCAACACGGTCCCATCAAACACTCCCGGGGTCAGACACAGAGTGATTTTTCCACTGCACGGTCCCATTAATCACTCCCGGGGTCAGACACAGAGTGGGTGTCCATGCACACCGTCCCATCACACACTCCCGGTATCAGACTCAGAGTGATTATTCCTCTACACGGTCCCATCAAACACTCCCGGGGTCAGACACAGAGTGATTATTCCTCTACACTGTCCCAACAAAAACTCCCGGTGTCAGACACAGAGTGAATTTATATCCACACCGTCCCATCATACACTCCGGGGGTCAGACACAGAGTGATTATTCCTCTACACTGTACCATCAAACACTCCGTGTGTCAGACACACAGTGATTATTCCTCTACACGATCCCATCAAACACTCCCGGTGTCAGACACAGAGTGATTATTCCTCTACACGGTCCCATCAAACACTCCCGGGGTCAGACACAGAGTGATTTTTCCTCTACACGGTCCCATCAAACACTCCCGGGGTCAGACACAGAGTGATTATTCCTCAACACGGTCCCATCGAACACTCCCGGGGTCAGACACAGAGTGATTATTCCTCAACACGGTCCCATCAAACACTCCCGGAGTCAGACACAGAGTGGGTCTCCCTCCACACCGTTCCATCACACACTCCCGGTATCAGACTCAGAGTGATTATTCCTCTACACGGTCCCATCAAACACTCCCGGTGTCAGACACAGAGTGAATTTATATCCACACCGTCCCATCATACTCTCCCGGGGTCAGAAACAGAGTGAATCTCCCTCCACACCGTCCCATCACACACTCCCGCGGTCAGACACAGAGTGATTATTCCTCTACACGGTCCCATCAAACACTCCCGGGGGTCAGACACAGAGCGATTATTCCTCTACACGTTAGCATCAAACACACCGTGGATCAGACACACAGTGATTATTCCTCTACACGGTCCCATCACACACTCCCGGGGTCAGAAACAGAGTGATTATTCCTCTACACGGTCCCATCAAACACTCCCGGGGTCAGACACAGAGTGATTATTCCTCTACACGGTCCCAACAAACACTCCCGGTGTCAGACACAGTGTGAATCTCCTTCCACACCGTCCCATCACACTCTCCCGGGGTCAGACACAGAGTGATTATTCCTCTACACTGTCCCAACAAACACTCCCGGGGTCAGACACAGAGGGATTTATCCTCTGCACGGTCCCATCAAACACTCCCGGGGTCAGACACAGAGTGAGTCTCCCTCCACACCGTCCCATCACACACTCCCGGTATCATGCTCAGAGTGATTATTCCTCTACACGGTCCCATCAAACACTCCCGGGGTCAGACACAGAGTGAATTTATATCCACACCGTTCCATCATATTCTCCCGTGGTCAGACACAGAGTGAATCTCCCTCCACACCGTCCCATCACACACTCCCGTGGTCAGACACAGTATGATTATTCCTCTACACCGTCCCAACAAACACTCCCGGGGTCAGACACAGAGTGATTATTCCTCTACACGGTCCCATCAAACACTCCGGGGTCAGACACAGAGTGAATTTATCCACTCCGTCCCATCACACTCTCCCGGGTCAGACACAGAGTGATTATTCCTCTACACTGTCCCAACAAACACTCCCGGGATCAGACACAGAGTGATTTTTCCTCTGCACGGTCCCATCAAACACTCCGGGGTCAGACACAGAGTGAATTTATATCCACACCGTCCCATCATACGCTCCGGTGGTCAGACACAGGGTATTTATTCCTCTACAATGTACCATCAAACACTCCGTGGGTCAGACACAGTGTGATTATTCCTCTACACGATCCCATCAAACAATCCCGGGGTCAGACACAGAGTGATTATACCTCTACACGGTCCCAGCAAACACTCCCGGGGTCAGACACAGAGTGATTTTCCTCTACACGGTCCCATCGAACACTCCCAGGGTCAGACACAGAGTGATTATTCCTCAACACGGTCCCATCAAACACTCCCGGGGTCAGACACAGAGTGGGTCTCCCTCCACACCGTCCCATCACACACTCCCGGTATCAGACTCAGAGTGATTATTCATCTACACGGTCCCATCAATCACTCTCGGGGTCAGACACAGAGTGAATTTATATCCACACCGTCCCATCATACTCTCCGGGGTCAGACACAGAGTGAATCTCCCTCCACACCGTCCCATCACACACTCCCGTGGTCAGACACAGAGCGATTATTCCTCTACACGGTCCCATCAAACACTCCCGGGGTCAGACACAGAGTGATTATTCCTCTACACGGTCCCAACAAACACTCCCGGTGTCAGACACAGTGTGAATCTCCTTCCACACCGTCCCATCACACTCTTCCGGGGTCAGACACAGAGTGATTATTCCTCTACACTGTCCCAACAAACACTCCCGGGATCAGACACAGAGTGATTTTTCCTCTGCACGGTCCCATCAAACACTCCGGGGTCAGACAAAGAGTGAATCTCCCTACACACCGTCCCATCACACACTCCCGTGGTTTGACACAGTATGATTATTCCTCTCCACGGTCCCATCAAACACTCCCGGGGGTCAGACACAGAGCGATTATTCCTCTACACGGTCCCATCAAACACTCCCGGGGGTCAGACACAGAGCGATTATTCCTCTACACGTTAACATCAAACACACCGTGGATCAGACACACAGTGATTATTCCTCTACACGGTCCCATCACACACTCCCGGGGTCAGAAACAGAGTGATTATTCCTCTACACGGTCCCATCAAACACTCCCGGGGTCAGACACAGAGTGATTATTCCTCTACACGGTCCCAACAAACACTCCCGGTGTCAGACACAGTGTGAATCTCCTTCCACACCGTCCCATCACACTCTCCCGGGGTCAGACACAGAGTGATTATTCCTCTACACTGTCCCAACAAACACTCCCGGGGTCAGACACAGAGGGATTTATCCTCTGCACGGTCCCATCAAACACTCCCGGGGTCAGACACAGAGTGAGTCTCCCTCCACACCGTCCCATCACACACTCCCGGTATCATGCTCAGAGTGATTATTCCTCTACACGGTCCCATCAAACACTCCCGGGGTCAGACACAGAGTGAATTTATATCCACACCGTTCCATCATATTCTCCCGTGGTCAGACACAGAGTGAATCTCCCTCCACACCGTCCATCACACACTCCCGTGGTCAGACACAGTATGATTATTCCTCTACACCGTCCCAACAAACACTCCCGGGGTCAGACACAGAGTGATTATTCCTCTACACGGTCCCATCAAACACTCCCGGGGTCAGACACAGAGTGAATTTATCCACTCCGTCCCATCACACTCTCCCGGGGTCAGACACAGAGTGATTATTCCTCTACACTGTCCCAACAAACACTCCCGGGATCAGACACAGAGTGATTTTTCCTCTGCACGGTCCCATCAAACACTCCCGGGGTCAGACACAGAGTGAATTTATATCCACACCGTCCCATCATACGCTCCGGTGGTCAGACACAGGGTATTTATTCCTCTACAATGTACCATCAAACACTCCGTGGGTCAGACACAGTGTGATTATTCCTCTACACGATCCCATCAAACAATCCCGGGGTCAGACACAGAGTGATTATACCTCTACACGGTCCCAGCAAACACTCCCGGGGTCAGACACAGAGTGATTTTCCTCTACACGGTCCCATCGAACACTCCCAGGGTCAGACACAGAGTGATTATTCCTCAACACGGTCCCATCAAACACTCCCGGGGTCAGACACAGAGTGGGTCTCCCTCCACACCGTCCCATCACACACTCCCGGTATCAGACTCAGAGTGATTATTCATCTACACGGTCCCATCAATCACTCTCGGGGTCAGACACAGAGTGAATTTATATCCACACCGTCCCATCATACTCTCCCGGGGTCAGACACAGAGTGAATCTCCCTCCACACCGTCCCATCACACACTCCCGTGGTCAGACACAGAGCGATTATTCCTCTACACGGTCCCATCAAACACTCCCGGGGTCAGACACAGAGTGATTATTCCTCTACACGGTCCCAACAAACACTCCCGGTGTCAGACACAGTGTGAATCTCCTTCCACACCGTCCCATCACACTCTTCCGGGGTCAGACACAGAGTGATTATTCCTCTACACTGTCCCAACAAACACTCCCGGGATCAGACACAGAGTGATTTTTCCTCTGCACGGTCCCATCAAACACTCCCGGGGTCAGACAAAGAGTGAATCTCCCTACACACCGTCCCATCACACACTCCCGTGGTTTGACACAGTATGATTATTCCTCTCCACGGTCCCATCAAACACTCCCGGGGGTCAGACACAGAGCGATTATTCCTCTACATGTTAACATCATACACACCGTGGGTCAGACACACAGTGATTATTCCTCTGCACGGTCCCATCACACACACCCCGGGTCAGACACAGAGTGATTATTTCTCTACACGGTCCCAACAAACACTCCCGGTGTCAGACACAGTGAATTTATATCCACTCCGTCCAATCATACACTCCCGGGGGTCAGACACAGAGTGAATCTCCCTCCACATCGTCCCATCACACACTCCCGTGGTCAGACACAGAGTGATTATTCCTCTACACGGTCCCATCAAACTCTCCCTGGGTCAGACAAAGAGTGAATCTCCCTACACACCGTCCCATTACACACTCCCGTCGTCAGACACAGTATGTTTATTCCTCTACACCGTCCCAACAAACACTCCCGGGGTCAGACACAGAGTGAATTTATATCCACACCGTCCCATCATACTCTCCCGTGGTCAGACACAGAGTGAATCTCCCTCCACACCGTCCCATCACACACTCCCGTGGTCAGACACAGTATGATTATTCCTCTACACCGTCCCAACAAACACTCCCGGGGTCAGACACAGAGTGATTATTCCTCTACACGGTCCCATCAAACACTCCCGGGGTCAGACACAGAGTGAATTTATCCACTCCGTCCCATCACACTCTCCCGGGGTCAGACACAGAGTGATTATTCCTCTACACTGTCCCAACAAACACTCCCGGGATCAGACACAGAGTGATTATTCCTCTACACGGTCCCATCAAACACTCCCGGGGTCAGACACAGAGTGAATTTATCCACTCCGTCCCATCACACTCTCCCGGGGTCAGACACAGAGTGATTATTCCTCTACACTGTCCCAACAAACACTCCCGGGATCAGACACAGAGTGATTTTTCCTCTACACGGTCCCATCAAACACTCCGGGGGTCAGACACAGATTGGGTCTCCCTCCACACCGTCCCATCACACACTCCCGGTATCAGACTCAGAGTGATTATACCTCTACACGGTCCCATCAAACACTCCCGGTGTCAGACACAGAGTGAATTTATATCCACACCGTCCCATCATACTCTCCCGGGGTCAGACACAGAGTGAATCTCCCTCCACACCGTCCGATCACACACTCCCGCGGTCAGACACAGAGTGATTATTCCTCTACACGGTCCCATCAAACACTCCCGGGGGTCAGACACAGAGCGATTATTCCTCTACACGTTAACATCAAACACACCGTGGATCAGACACACAGTGATTATTCCTCTACACGGTCCCATCACACACTCCCGGGGTCAGAAACAGAGTGATTATTCCTCTACACGGTCCCATCAAACACTCCCGGGGTCAGACACAGAGTGATTATTCCTCTACACGGTCCCAACAAACACTCCCGGTGTCAGACACAGTGTGAATCTCCTTCCACACCGTCCCATCACACTCTCCCGGGGTCAGACACAGAGTGATTATTCCTCTACACTGTCCCAACAAACACTCCCGGGGTCAGACACAGAGGGATTTATCCTCTGCACGGTCCCATCAAACACTCCCGGGGTCAGACACAGAGTGAGTCTCCCTCCACACCGTCCCATCACACACTCCCGGTATCATGCTCAGAGTGATTATTCCTCTACACGGTCCCTTCAAACACTCCAGGGGTCAGACACAGAGTGAATTTATATCCACACCGTTCCATCATATTCTCCCGTGGTCAGACACAGAGTGAATCTCCCTCCACACCGTCCCATCACACACTCCCGTGGTCAGACACAGTATGATTATTCCTCTACACCGTCCCAACAAACACTCCCGGGGTCAGACACAGAGTGATTATTCCTCTACACGGTCCCATCAAACACTCCCGGGGTCAGACACAGAGTGAATTTATCCACTCCGTCCCATCACACTCTCCCGGGGTCAGACACAGAGTGATTATTCCTCTACACTGTCCCAACAAACACTCCCGGGATCAGACACAGAGTGATTTTTCCTCTGCACGGTCCCATCAAACACTCCCGGGGTCAGACACAGAGTGAATTTATATCCACACCGTCCCATCATACGCTCCGGTGGTCAGACACAGGGTATTTATTCCTCTACAATGTACCATCAAACACTCCGTGGGTCAGACACAGTGTGATTATTCCTCTACACGATCCCATCAAACAATCCCGGGGTCAGACACAGAGTGATTATACCTCTACACGGTCCCAGCAAACACTCCCGGGGTCAGACACAGAGTGATTTTCCTCTACACGGTCCCATCGAACACTCCCGGGGTCAGACACAGAGTGATTATTCCTCAACACGGTCCCATCAAACACTCCCGGGGTCAGACACAGAGTGGGTCTCCCTCCACACCGTCCCATCACACACTCCCGGTATCAGACTCAGAGTGATTATTCATCTACACGGTCCCATCAATCACTCTCGGGGTCAGACACAGAGTGAATTTATATCCACACCGTCCCATCATACTCTCCCGGGGTCAGACACAGAGTGAATCTCCCTCCACACCGTCCCATCACACACTCCCGTGGTCAGACACAGAGCGATTATTCCTCTACACGGTCCCATCAAACACTCCCGGGGTCAGACACAGAGTGATTATTCCTCTACACGGTCCCAACAAACACTCCCGGTGTCAGACACAGTGTGAATCTCCTTCCACACCGTCCCATCACACTCTTCCGGGGTGAGACACAGAGTGATTATTCCTCTACACTGTCCCAACAAACACTCCCGGGATCAGACACAGAGTGATTTTTCCTCTGCACGGTCCCATCAAACACTCCCGGGGTCAGACAAAGAGTGAATCTCCCTACACACCGTCCCATCACACACTCCCGTGGTTTGACACAGTATGATTATTCCTCTCCACGGTCCCATCAAACACTCCCGGGGGTCAGACACAGAGCGATTATTCCTCTACATGTTAACATCATACACACCGTGGGTCAGACACACAGTGATTATTCCTCTACACGGTCCCATCACACACACCCCGGGTCAGACACAGAGTGATTATTTCTCTACACGGTCCCAACAAACACTCCCGGTGTGAGACACAGTGTGAATCTCCTTCCACACCGTCCCATCACACTCTCCCTGGGTCAGACACACAGTGATTATTCCTCTACACAGTCCCAACAAACACTCCCGGGGTCAGACACAGTGAATTTATATCCACTCCGTCCAATCATACACTCCCGGGGGTCAGACACAGAGTGAATCTCCCTCCACATCGTCCCATCACACACTCCCGTGGTCAGACACAGAGTGATTATTCCTCTACACGGTCCCATCAAACTCTCCCTGGGTCAGACAAAGAGTGAATCTCCCTACACACCGTCCCATTACACACTCCCGTCGTCAGACACAGTATGTTTATTCCTCTCCACGGTCCCATCAAACACTCCCGGGGTCAGACAAAGAGTGAGTCTCCCTCCACACCGTCCCATCACACACACTCGGTATCATGCTCAGAGTGATTATTCCTCTACACGGTCCCATCAAACACTCCCGGGGTCAGACACAGCGTGAATTTATATCCACACCGTCCCATCATACTCTCCCGTGGTCAGACACAGAGTGAATCTCCCTCCACACCGTCCCATCACACACTCCCGTGGTCAGACACAGAGAGATTATTCCTCTACACGGTCCCATCAAAGACTCCCAGGGTCAGACAAAGAGTGAATCTCCCTCCACACCGTCCCATCACACACTCCCGTGGTCAGAGACAGAGTGATTATTCCTTTAAACGGTCCCATCAAACACTCCCGGGGGTCAGACACAGAGCGATTATTCCTCTACACGTTAACATCAAACACACCGTGGGTCAGACACACAGTGATTATTCCTCCACACGGTCCCATCAAACACTCCCGAGGTCAGACACAGAGTGAATCTCCCTCCACGCCGTCCCATCACACACTCCCGGGGTCAGAAACAGAGTGATTATTCCTCTACACGGTCCCATCAAACACTCCCGGGGTCAGACACAGAGTGATTATTCCTCTACACGGTCCCAACAAACACTCCCGGTGTCAGACACAGTGTGAATCTCCTTCCACACCGTCCCATCACACTCTCCCGGGGTCAGACACAGAGTGAATCTCCCTCCACACCGTCCCATCACACACTCCCGTGGTCAGACACAGTATGATTATTCCTCTACACCGTCCCAACAAACACTCCCGGGGTCAGACACAGAGTGATTATTCCTCTACACGGTCCCATCAAACACTCCCGGGGTCAGACACAGAGTGAATTTATCCACTCCGTCCCATCACACTCTCCCGGGGTCAGACACAGAGTGATTATTCCTCTACACTGTCCCAACAAACACTCCCGGGATCAGACACAGAGTGATTATTCCTCTACACGGTCCCATCAAACACTCCCGGGGTCAGACACAGAGTGAATTTATCCACTCCGTCCCATCACACTCTCCCGGGGTCAGACACAGAGTGATTATTCCTCTACACTGTCCCAACAAACACTCCCGGGATCAGACACAGAGTGATTTTTCCTCTACACGGTCCCAACAAACACTCCCGGTGTCAGACACAGAGTGATTTTTCCTCTGCACGGTCCCATCAAACACTACCGGGGTCAGACACAGAGTGAGTCTCCCTCCACACCGTCCCATCGCACACACCCGGTATCATGCTCAGAGTGATTATTCCTCTACACGGTCCCATCAAACACTGCCGGGGTCAGACACAGAGTGAATTTATATCCACACCGTCCCATCATACACTCCCGTGGTCAGACACAGAGTGAATCTCCCTCCACACCATCCCATCACACACTCCCGTGGTCAGAGACAGAGTGATTATTCCTCTACACGGTCCCATCAAACACTCCCGGGGGTCAGACACAGAGCGATTATTCCTCTACACGTTAACATCATACACACCGTGGTCAGACACACAGTGATTATTCCTCTACACGGTCCCATCAGACACACCCCGGGTCAGACACAGAGTGATTATTCCTCTGCACGGTCCCAACAAACACTCCCGGTGTCAGACACAGTGTGAATCTCCTTCCACACCGTCCCATCACACACACCCGGTATCATGCTCAGAGTGATTATTCCTCTACACGGTCCCATCAAACACTCCCGGGGTCAGACACACAGTGAATTTATATCCACACCGTCCCATCATACACTCCCGTGGTCAGACACAGTGTGAATCTCCCTCCACACCATCCCATCACACACTCCCGTCGTCAGACACAGAGTGATTATTCCTCTACACGGTCCCATCAAACACTCCCGGGGTCAGACAAAGAGTGAATCTCCCTACACACCGTCCCATCACACACTCCCGTGTTCAGACACAGTATGATTATTCCTCTCCACGGTCCCATCAAACACTCCCGGGGTCAGACACAGACTGAATCTCCCTCCACACCGTCCCATCACACACTCCCGTGGTCAGAGACAGAGTGATTATTCCTCTACAAGGTCCCATCAAACACTCCCGGGGTCAGACACAGACTGAATCTCCCTCCACACCGTCCCATCACACACTCCCGTGGTCAGAGACAGAGTGATTATTAATCTACTCGATCCCATCAAACACTCCCGAGGTCAGACACAGAGTGATTTTTCCTCTGCACGGTCCCATCAAACACTACCGGGGTCAGACACAGTGTGAGTCTCCCTCCACACCGTCCCATCGCACACAACCGGTATCATGCTCAGAGTGATTATTCCTCTACACGGTCCCATCAAACACTCCCGGGGTCAGACACAGAGTGAATTTATATCCACACCGTCCCATCATACACTCCCGTGGTCAGACAGAGTGATTATTCCTCTACACGGTCCCAGCAAACACTCCCGGGGTCAGACACAGAGTGAATCTCCCTCCATACCGTCCCATCACACACTCCCGTGGTCAGAGACAGAGTGATTATTCCTCTACACGGTCCCAACAAACACTCCCGGGGGTCAGACACAGAGCGATTATTCCTCTACAGGTTAACATCATACACACCGTGGTCAGACACACAGTGATTATTCCTCTACACGGTCCCATCACACACACCCCGGGTCAGACACAGAGTGATTATTCCTCTACACGGTCACAACAAACACTCCCGGTTTCAGACACAGTGTGAATCTCCTTCCAAACCGTCCCATCACACTCTCCCTGGGTCAGACACAGAGTGATTATTCCTCTCCACTGTCCCAACAAACACTCCCGGGGTCAGACACAGTGTGATTTTTCCTCTGCACGGTCCCATCAAACACTCCCGGGGTCAGACACAGAGTGAGTCTCCCTCCACACCGTCCCATCACACACAACCGGTATCATGCTCAGAGTGATTATTCCTCTACACGGTCCCATCAAACACTCCCGGGGTCAGACACATAGTGAATTTATATCCACACCGTCCCATCATACACTCCCGTTGTCAGACACAGAGTGAATCTCCCTCCACACCATCCCATCACACACTCCCGTGGTCAGAGACAGAGTGATTATACCTCTACACGGTCCCATCAAACACTCCCGGGGGTCAGACACAGAGCGATTATTCCTCTACACGTTAACATCATACACACCGTGGTCAGACACACAGTGATTATTCCTCTACACGGTCGCATCACACACACCCCGGGTCAGACAGAGAGTGATTATTCCTCTACACGGTCCCAACAAACACTCCCGGTGTCAGACACAGTGTGATTCTCCTTCCACACCGTCCCATCACACTCTCCCTGGGTCAGACACAGAGTGATTATTCCTCTCCACTGTCCCAACAAACACTCCCGGGGTCAGACACAGTGTGATTTTTCCTCTGCACGGTCCCATCAAACACTCCCGGGGTCAGATACTGAGTGAGTCTCCCTCCACACCGTCCCATCACACACACCCGATATCATGCTCAGAGTGATTATTCCTCTACACGGTCCCATCAAACACTCCCGGGGTCAGACACAGAGTGAATTTATATCCACACCGTCCCATCATACTCTCCCGTGGTCAGACACAGAGTGAATCTCCCTCCACACCGTCCCATCACACACTCCCGTGGTCAGACACAGAGAGATTATCCTCTACAGGGTCCCATCAAACACTCCCGGGGGTCAGACACAGAGCGATTATTCCTCTACACGTTAACATCATACACACCGTGGTCAGACACACAGTGATTATTCCTCTACACGGTCCCATCACACACACCCCGGGTCAGACACAGAGTGATTATTCCTCTACACGGTCCCAACAAACACTCCCGGTGTCAGACACAGTGTGATTCTCCTTCCACACCGTCCCATCACACTCTCCCTGGGTCAGACACAGAGTGATTATTCCTCTCCACTGTCCCAACAAACACTCCCGGGGTCAGACACAGAGTGATTTTTCCTCTGCACGGTCCCATCAAACACTCCCGGGGTCAGACACTGAGTTAGTCTCCCTCCACACCGTCCCATCACACACACCCGATATCATGCTCAGAGTGATTATTCCTCTACACCGTCCCATCATACACTCCCGTTGTCAGACACAGAGTGAATCTCCCTCCACACCATCCCATCACACACTCCCGCGGTCAGAGACAGAGTGATTATACCTCTACACGGTCCCATCAAACACTCCCGGGGGTCAGACACAGAGCGATTATTCCTCTACACGTTAACATCATACACACCGTGGTCAGACACACAGTGATTATTCCTCTACACGGTCCCATCACACACACCCCGGGTCAGACACAGAGCGATTATTCCTCTACACGTTAACATCAAACACACCGTGGGTCAGACACACAGTGATTATTCCTCTACACGGTCCCAACAAACACTCCCGGGGTCAGACACAGAGTGATTTTTCCTCTGCACGGTCCCATCAAACACTCCCGGGGTCAGACACTGAGTGAGTCTCCCTCCACACCGTCCCATCACACACACCCGATATCATGGTCAGAGTGATTATTCCTCTACACCGTCCCATCATACACTCCCGTTGTCAGACACAGAGTGAATCTCCCTCCACACCATCCCATCACACACTCCCGTGGTCAGAGACAGAGTGATTATACCTCTACACGGTCCCATCAAACACTCCCGGGGGTCAGACACAGAGCGATTATTCCTCTACACGTTAACATCATACACACCGTGGTCAGACACACAGTGATTATTCCTCTACACGGTCCCATCACACACACCCCGGGTCAGACACAGAGTGATTATTCCTCTACACGGTCCCAACAAACACTCCCGGTGTCAGACACAGTGTGATTCTCCTTCCACACCGTCCCATCACACTCTCCCTGGGTCAGACACAGAGTGATTATTCCTCTCCACTGTCCCAACAAACACTCCCGGGTTCAGACACAGAGTGAATTTATATCCACACCGTCCCATCATACTCTCCCGTGGTCAGACACAGAGTGAATCTCCCTCCACACCGTCCCATCACACACTCCCGTGGTCAGACACAGAGAGATTATTCCTCAACACTGTCCCATCAAACACTCCCGGGGTCAGAGACAGAGTGATTATTCCTCTACACGGTCCCATCAAACACTCCCGGGGTCAGACACAGAGTGAATTTATATCCACACCGTCCCATCATACACTCCCGTGGTCAGACACAGAGTGATTATTCCTCTACACGGTCCCATCAAACTCTCCCTGGGTCAGACAAAGAGTGAATCTCCCTACACACCGTCCCATCACACACTCCCGTCGTCAGACACAGTATGTTTATTCCTCTCCACGGTCCCATCAAACACTCCCGGGGTCAGACACAGAGTGAGTCTCCCTCCACACCGTCCCATCACACACACTCGGTATCATGCTCAGAGTGATTATTCCTCTACACGGTCCCATCAAACACTCCCGGGGTCAGACACAGAGTGAATTTATATCCACACCGTCCCATCATACTCCCCCGTGGTCAGACACAGAGTGAATCTCCCTCCACACCGTCCCATCACACACTCCCGTGGTCAGACACAGAGAGATTATTCCTCTACACGGTCCCATCAAACTCTCCCTGGGGTCAGACACAGAGCGATTATTCCTCTACACGGTCCCAACAAGCACTCCCGGTGTCAGACACAGTGTGAATCTCCTTCCACACCGTCCCATCACACTCTCCCGGGGTCAGACACAGAGTGAATTTATATCCACACCGTCCCATCATACACTCCCGTGGTCAGACACAGAGTGATTATTCCTTTAAACGGTCCCATCAAACACTCCCGGGGGTCAGACACAGAGCGATTATTCCTCTACACGTTAACATCATACACACCGTGGTCAGACACACAGTGATTATTCCTCTACACGGTCCCATCACACACACCCCGGGTCAGACACAGAGTGATTATTCCTCTACACGGTCCCAACAAACACTCCCGGTGTCAGACACAGTGTGATTCTCCTTCCACACCGTCCCATCACACTCTCCCTGGGTCAGACACAGAGTGATTATTCCTCTCCACTGTCCCAACAAACACTCCCGGGGTCAGACACAGAGTGATTTTTCCTCTGCACGGTCCCATCAAACACTCCCGGGGTCAGACACTGAGTGAGTCTCCCTCCACACCGTCCCATCACACACACCCGATATCATGCTCAGAGTGATTATTCCTCTACACGGTCCCATCAAACACTCCCGGGGTCAGACACAGAGTGAATCTCCCTCCACACCGTCCCATCACACACTCCCGTGGTCAGACACAGAGAGATTATTCCTCTACAGGGTCCCATCAAACACTCCCGTGGTCAGACAAAGAGTGAATCTCCCTCCACACCGTCCCATCACACACTCCCGTGGTCAGAGACAGAGTGATTATTCCTCTACACGGTCCCATCAAACACTCCCGGGGGTCAGACACAGAGCGATTATTCCTCTACACGTTAACATCAAACACACCGTGGTTCAGACACACAGTGATTATTCCTCTACACTGTCCCAACAAACAATCCCGGGGTCAGACACAGAGTGATTTTTCCTCTGCACGGACCCATCAAACACTACCGGGGTCAGACACAGTGTGAGTCTCACTCCACACCGTCCCATCGCACACACCCGGTATCATGCTCAGAGTGATTATTCCTCTACACGGTCCCATCAAACACTCCCGGGGTCAGACACAGAGTGAATTTATATCCACACCGTCCCATCATACATTCCCGTGGTCAGACACAGAGTGAATCTCCCTCCACACCATCCCATCACAAACTCCCGTCGTCAGACGCAGTGATTATTCCTCTACATGGACCCATCAAACACTCCCGGGGTCAGACAAAGAGTGAATCTCCCTACACACCGTCCCATCACACACTCCCGTGTTCAGACACAGTATGATTATTCCTCTCCACGGTCCCATCAAACACTCCCGGGGTCAGACACAGACTGAATCTCCCTCCACACCGTCCCATCACACACTCCCGTGGTCAGAGAGAGAGTGATTATTCCTCTACACGGTCCCAACAAACACTCGCGGGGTCAGACACAGAGTGATTTTTCCTCTGCACGGTCCCATCAAACACTACCGGGGTCAGACACAGAGTGAGTCTCCCTCCACACCGTCCCATCGCACACACCCGGTATCATGCTCAGAGTGATTATTCCTCTGCACGGTCCCATCAAACACTCCCGGGGTCAGACACAGAGTGAATTTATATCCACACCGTCCCATCATACACTCCCGTGGTCAGACACAGAGTGAATCTCCCTCCACACCATCCCATCACACATTCCCGTGGTCAGAGACAGAGTGATTATTCCTCTACACGGTCCCATCAAACACTCCCGGGGGTCAGACACAGAGCGATTATTCCTCTACACGTTAACATCAAACACACCGTGGGTCAGACACACTGTGATAATTCCTCTACACGGTCCCATCAAACACTCGCGGGGTCAGACACAGAGTGATTTTTCCTCTGCACGGTCCCATCAAACACTCCCGTGGACAGACACAGAGTGAATCTCCCTCCACACCATCCCATCACACATTCCCGTGGTCAGAGACAGAGTGATTATTCCTCTACACGGTCCCATCAAACACTCCCGGGGGTCAGACACAGAGCGATTATTCCCCTACACATTAACATCAGACACACCGTGGTCTGACACACAGTGATTATTCCTCTACACGGTCCCATCACACACACCCCGGGTCAGACACAGAGTGATTATTCCTCTACACGGTCCCAACAAACACTCCCGGGGTCAGACACAGAGTGATTATTCCTCTACACGGTCCCATCAAACACTCCCGGGGTCAGACACAGAGTGAATTTATCCACTCCGTCCCATCACACTCTCCCGGGGTCAGACACAGAGTGATTATTCCTCTACACTGTCCCAACAAACACTCCCGGGATCAGACACAGAGTGATTTTTCCTCTGCACGGTCCCATCAAACACTCCCGGGGTCAGACACAGAGTGAATTTATATCCACACCGTCCCATCATACGCTCCGGTGGTCAGACACAGGGTATTTATTCCTCTACAATGTACCATCAAACACTCCGTGGGTCAGACACAGTGTGATTATTCCTCTACACGATCCCATCAAACAATCCCGGGGTCAGACACAGAGTGATTATACCTCTACACGGTCCCAGCAAACACTCCCGGGGTCAGACACAGAGTGATTTTCCTCTACACGGTCCCATCGAACACTCCCGGGGTCAGACACAGAGTGATTATTCCTCAACACGGTCCCATCAAACACTCCCGGGGTCAGACACAGAGTGGGTCTCCCTCCACACCGTTCCATCACACACTCCCGGTATCAGACTCAGAGTGATTATTCATCTACACGGTCCCATCAATCACTCTCGGGGTCAGACACAGAGTGAATTTATATCCACACCGTCCCATCATACTCTCCCGGGGTCAGACACAGAGTGAATCTCCCTCCACACCGTCCCATCACACACTCCCGTGGTCAGACACAGAGCGATTATTCCTCTACACGGTCCCATCAAACACTCCCGGGGTCAGACACAGAGTGATTATTCCTCTACACGGTCCCAACAAACACTCCCGGTGTCAGACACAGTGTGAATCTCCTTCCACACCGTCCCATCACACTCTTCCGGGGTCAGACACAGAGTGATTATTCCTCTACACTGTCCCAACAAACACTCCCGGGATCAGACACAGAGTGATTTTTCCTCTGCACGGTCCCATCAAACACTCCCGGGGTCAGACAAAGAATGAATCTCCCTACACACCGTCCCATCACACACTCCCGTGGTTTGACACAGTATGATTATTCCTCTCCACGGTCCCATCAAACACTCCCGGGGGTCAGACACAGAGCGATTATTCCTCTACATGTTAACATCATACACACCGTGGGTCAGACACACAGTGATTATTCCTCTACACGGTCCCATCACACACACCCCGGGTCAGACACAGAGTGATTATTTCTCTACACGGTCCCAACAAACACTCCCGGTGTGAGACACAGTGTGAATCTCCTTCCACACCGTCCCATCACACTCTCCCTGGGTCAGACACACAGTGATTATTCCTCTACACAGTCCCAACAAACACTCCCGGGGTCAGACACAGTGAATTTATATCCACTCCGTCCAATCTTACACTCCCGGGGGTCAGACACAGAGTGAATCTCCCTCCACATCGTCCCATCACACACTCCCGTGGTCAGACACAGAGTGATTATTCCTCTACACGGTCCCATCAAACTCTCCCTGGGTCAGACAAAGAGTGAATCTCCCTACACACCGTCCCATTACACACTCCCGTCGTCAGACACAGTATGTTTATTCCTCTCCACGGTCCCATCAAACACTCCCGGGGTCAGACACAGAGTGAGTCTCCCTCCACACCGTCCCATCACACACACTCGGTATCATGCTCAGAGTGATTATTCCTCTACACGGTCCCATCAAACACTCCCGGGGTCAGACACAGCGAGAATTTATATCCACACCGTCCCATCATACTCTCCCGTGGTCAGACACAGAGTGAATCTCCCTCCACACCGTCCCATCACACACTCCCGTGGTCAGACACAGAGAGATTATTCCTCTACACGGTCCCATCAAAGACTCCCAGGGTCAGACAAAGAGTGAATCTCCCTCCACACCGTCCCATCACACACTCCCGTCGTCAGACACAGAGTGATTATTCCTTTAAACGGTCCCATCAAACACTCCCGGGGGTCAGACACAGAGCGATTATTCCTCTACACGTTAACATCAAACACACCGTGGGTCAGACACACAGTGATTATTCCTCCACACGGTCCCATCAAACACTCCCGAGGTCAGACACAGAGTGAATCTCCCTCCACGCCGTCCCATCACACACTCCCGGGGTCAGGCACAGTGATTATTACTCTACACTGTCCCAACAAACACTCCCGGTGTCAGACACAGAGTGATTATTCCTCTACACGGTCCCATCAAACACTCCCGGGGGTCAGACACAGAGCGATTATTCCTCTACACGTTAACATCATACACACCGTGGTCAGACACACAGTGATTATTCCTCTACACGGTCCCATCACACACACCCCGGGTCAGACACAGAGTGATTATTCCTCTGCACGGTCCCAACAAACACTCCCGGTGTCAGACACAGTGTGAATCTCCTTCCACACCGTCCCATCACACACACCCGGTATCATGCTCAGAGTGATTATTCCTCTACACGGTCCCATCAAACACTCCCGGGGTCAGACACACAGTGAATTTATATCCACACCGTCCCATCATACACTCCCGTGGTCAGACACAGTGTGAATCTCCCTCCACACCATCCCATCACACACTCCCGTCGTCAGACACAGAGTGATTATTCCTCTACACGGTCCCATCAAACACTCCCGGGGTCAGACAAAGAGTGAATCTCCCTACACACCGTCCCATCACACACTCCCGTGTTCAGACACAGTATGATTATTCCTCTCCACGGTCCCATCAAACACTCCCGGGGTCAGACACAGACTGAATCTCCCTCCACACCGTCCCATCACACACTCCCGTGGTCAGAGACAGAGTGATTATTCCTCTACAAGGTCCCATCAAACACTCCCGGGGTCAGACACAGACTGAATCTCCCTCCACACCGTCCCATCACACACTCCCGTGGTCAGAGACAGAGTGATTATTAATCTACTCGATCCCATCAAACACTCCCGAGGTCAGACACAGAGTGATTTTTCCTCTGCACGGTCCCATCAAACACTACCGGGGTCAGACACAGTGTGAGTCTCCCTCCACACCGTCCCATCGCACACAACCGGTATCATGCTCAGAGTGATTATTCCTCTACACGGTCCCATCAAACACTCCCGGGGTCAGACACAGAGTGAATTTATATCCACACCGTCCCATCATACACTCCCGTGGTCAGACAGAGTGATTATTCCTCTACACGGTCCCAGCAAACACTCCCGGGGTCAGACACAGAGTGAATCTCCCTCCATACCGTCCCATCACACACTCCCGTGGTCAGACAGAGTGATTATTCCTCTACACGGTCCCAACAAACACTCCCGGGGGTCAGACACAGAGCGATTATTCCTCTACACGTTAACATCATACACACCGTGGTCAGACACACAGTGATTATTCCTCTACACGGTCCCATCACACACACCCCGGGTCAGACACAGAGTGATTATTCCTCTACACGGTCCCAACAAACACTCCCGGTTTCAGACACAGTGTGAATCTCCTTCCAAACCGTCCCATCACACTCTCCCTGGGTCAGACACAGAGTGATTATTCCTCTCCACTGTCCCAACAAACACTCCCGGGGTCAGACACAGTGTGATTTTTCCTCTGCACGGTCCCATCAAACACTCCCGGGGTCAGACACAGAGTGAGTCTCCCTCCACACCGTCCCATCACACACACCCGGTATCATGCTCAGAGTGATTATTCCTCTACACGGTCCCATCAAACACTCCCGGGGTCAGACACAGAGTGAATTTATATCCACACCGTCCCATCATACACTCCCGTTGTCAGACACAGAGTGAATCTCCCTCCACACCATCCCATCACACACTCCCGTGGTCAGAGACAGAGTGATTATACCTCTACACGGTCCCATCAAACACTCCCGGGGGTCAGACACAGAGCGATTATTCCTCTACACGTTAACATCATACACACCGTGGTCAGACACACAGTGATTATTCCTCTACACGGTCCCATCACACACACCCCGGGTCAGACACAGAGTGATTATTCCTCTACACGGTCCCAACAAACACTCCCGGTGTCAGACACAGTGTGATTCTCCTTCCACACCGTCCCATCACACTCTCCCTGGGTCAGACACAGAGTGATTATTCCTCTCCACTGTCCCACCAAACACTCCCGGGGTCAGACACAGTGTGATTTTTCCTCTGCACGGTCCCATCAAACACTCCCGGGGTCAGATACTGAGTGAGTCTCCCTCCACACCGTCCCATCACACACACCCGATATCATGCTCAGAGTGATTATTCCTCTACACGGTCCCATCAAACACTCCCGGGGTCAGACACAGAGTGAATTTATATCCACACCGTCCCATCATACTCTCCCGTGGTCAGACACAGAGTGAATCTCCCTCCACACCGTCCCATCACACACTCCCGTGGTCAGACACAGAGAGATTATCCTCTACAGGGTCCCATCAAACACTCCCGGGGGTCAGACACAGAGCGATTATTCCTCTACACGTTAACATCAAACACACCGTGGGTCAGACACACAGTGATTATTCCTCTACACGGTCCCAACAAGCACTCCCGGTGTCAGACACAGTGTGAATCTCCTTCCACACCGTCCCATCACACTCTCCCGGGGTCAGAGACAGAGTGATTATTCCTCTACACGGTCCCAACAAACACTCCCGGGGGTCAGACACAGAGCGATTATTCCTCTACACGTTAACATCATACACACCGTGGTCAGACACACAGTGATTATTCCTCTACACGGTCCCATCACACACACCCCGGGTCAGACACAGAGTGATTATTCCTCTACACGGTCCCAACAAACACTCCCGGTGTCAGACACAGTGTGAATCTCCTTCCACACCGTCCCATCACACTCTCCCTGGGTCAGACACAGAGTGATTATTCCTCTCCACTGTCCCAACAAACACTCCCGGGGTCAGACACAGTGTGATTTTTCCTCTGCACGGTCCCATCAAACACTCCCGGGGTCAGATACTGAGTGAGTCTCCCTCCACACCGTCCCATCACACACACCCGATATCATGCTCAGAGTGATTATTCCTCTACACGGTCCCATCAAACACTCCCGGGGTCAGACACAGAGTGAATTTATATCCACACCGTCCCATCATACTCTCCCGTGGTCAGACACAGAGTGAATCTCCCTCCACACCGTCCCATCACACACTCCCGTGGTCAGACACAGAGAGATTATCCTCTACAGGGTCCCATCAAACACTCCCGGGGGTCAGACACAGAGCGATTATTCCTCTACACGTTAACATCAAACACACCGTGGGTCAGACACACAGTGATTATTCCTCTACACGGTCCCAACAAGCACTCCCGGTGTCAGACACAGTGTGAATCTCCTTCCACACCGTCCCATCACACTCTCCCGGGGTCAGAGACAGAGTGATTATTCCTCTACACGGTCCCAACAAACACTCCCGGGGGTCAGACACAGAGCGATTATTCCTCTACACGTTAACATCATACACACCGTGGTCAGACACACAGTGATTATTCCTCTACACGGTCCCATCACACACACCCCGGGTCAGACACAGAGTGATTATTCCTCTACACGGTCCCAACAAACACTCCCGGTGTCAGACACAGTGTGAATCTCCTTCCACACCGTCCCATCACACTCTCCCTGGGTCAGACACAGAGTGATTATTCCTCTCCACTGTCCCAACAAACACTCCCGGGGTCAGACACAGTGTGATTTTTCCTCTGCACGGTCCCATCAAACACTCCCGGGGTCAGACACAGAGTGAGTCTCCCTCCACACCGTCCCATCACACACACCCGGTATCATGCTCAGAGTGATTATTCCTCTACACGGTCCCATCAAACACTCCCGGGGTCAGACACAGAGTGAATTTATATCCACACCGTCCCATCATACACTCCCGTTGTCAGACACAGAGTGAATCTCCCTCCACACCATCCCATCACACACTCCCGTGGTCAGAGACAGAGTGATTATACCTCTACACGGTCCCATCAAACACTCCCGGGGGTCAGACACAGAGCGATTATTCCTCTACACGTTAACATCATACACACCGTGGTCAGACACACAGTGATTATTCCTCTACACGGTCCCATCACACACACCCCGGGTCAGACACAGAGTGATTATTCCTCTACACGGTCCCAACAAACACTCCCGGTGTCAGACACAGTGTGATTCTCCTTCCACACCGTCCCATCACACTCTCCCTGGGTCAGACACAGAGTGATTATTCCTCTCCACTGTCCCAACAAACACTCCCGGGGTCAGACACAGAGTGATTTTTCCTCTGCACGGTCCCATCAAACACTCCCGGGGTCAGACACTGAGTTAGTCTCCCTCCACACCGTCCCATCACACACACCCGATATCATGCTCAGAGTGATTATTCCTCTACACCGTCCCATCATACACTCCCGTTGTCAGACACAGAGTGAATCTCCCTCCACACCATCCCATCACACACTCCCGCGGTCAGAGACAGAGTGATTATACCTCTACACGGTCCCATCAAACACTCCCGGGGGTCAGACACAGAGCGATTATTCCTCTACACGTTAACATCATACACACCGTGGTCAGACACACAGTGATTATTCCTCTACACGGTCCCATCACACACACCCCGGGTCAGACACAGAGCGATTATTCCTCTACACGTTAACATCAAACACACCGTGGGTCAGACACACAGTGATTATTCCTCTACACGGTCCCAACAAACACTCCCGGGGTCAGACACAGAGTGATTTTTCCTCTGCACGGTCCCATCAAACACTCCCGGGGTCAGACACTGAGTGAGTCTCCCTCCACACCGTCCCATCACACACACCCGATATCATGGTCAGAGTGATTATTCCTCTACACCGTCCCATCATACACTCCCGTTGTCAGACACAGAGTGAATCTCCCTCCACACCATCCCATCACACACTCCCGTGGTCAGAGACAGAGTGATTATACCTCTACACGGTCCCATCAAACACTCCCGGGGGTCAGACACAGAGCGATTATTCCTCTACACGTTAACATCATACACACCGTGGTCAGACACACAGTGATTATTCCTCTACACGGTCCCATCACACACACCCCGGGTCAGACACAGAGTGATTATTCCTCTACACGGTCCCAACAAACACTCCCGGTGTCAGACACAGTGTGATTCTCCTTCCACACCGTCCCATCACACTCTCCCTGGGTCAGACACAGAGTGATTATTCCTCTCCACTGTCCCAACAAACACTCCCGGGGTCAGACACAGAGTGAATTTATATCCACACCGTCCCATCATACTCTCCCGTGGTCAGACACAAAGTGAATCTCCCTCCACACCGTCCCATCACACACTCCCGTGGTCAGACACAGAGAGATTATTCCTCAACACTGTCCCATCAAACACTCCCGGGGTCAGAGACAGAGTGATTATTCCTCTACACGGTCCCATCAAACACTCCCGGGGTCAGACACAGAGTGAATTTATATCCACACCGTCCCATCATACACTCCCGTGGTCAGACACAGAGTGATTATTCCTCTACACGGTCCCATCAAACTCTCCCTGGGTCAGACAAAGAGTGAATCTCCCTACACACCGTCCCATCACACACTCCCGTCGTCAGACACAGTATGTTTATTCCTCTCCACGGTCCCATCAAACACTCCCGGGGTCAGACACAGAGTGAGTCTCCCTCCACAACGTCCCATCACACACACTCGGTATCATGCTCAGAGTGATTATTCCTCTACACGGTCCCATCAAACACTCCCGGGGTCAGACACAGAGTGAATTTATATCCACACCGTCCCATCATACTCCCCCGTGGTCAGACACAGAGTGAATCTCCCTCCACACCGTCCCATCACACACTCCCGTGCTCAGACACAGAGAGATTATTCCTCTACACGGTCCCATCAAACTCTCCCTGGGGTCAGACACAGAGCGATTATTCCTCTACACGGTCCCAACAAGCACTCCCGGTGTCAGACACAGTGTGAATCTCCTTCCACACCGTCCCATCACACTCTCCCGGGGTCAGACACAGAGTGAATTTATATCCACACCGTCCCATCATACACTCCCGTGGTCAGACACAGAGTGATTATTCCTTTAAACGGTCCCATCAAACACTCCCGGGGGTCAGACACAGAGCGATTATTCCTCTACACGTTAACATCATACACACCGTGGTCAGACACACAGTGATTATTCCTCTACACGGTCCCATCACACACACCCCGGGTCAGACACAGAGTGATTTTTCCTCTGCACGGTCCCATCAAACACTCCCGGGGTCAGACACTGAGTGAGTCTCCCTCCACACCGTCCCATCACACACACCCGATATCATGGTCAGAGTGATTATTCCTCTACACCGTCCCATCATACACTCCCGTTGTCAGACACAGAGTGAATCTCCCTCCACACCATCCCATCACACACTCCCGTGGTCAGAGACAGAGTGATTATACCTCTACACGGTCCCATCAAACACTCCCGGGGGTCAGACACAGAGCGATTATTCCTCTACACGTTAACATCATACACACCGTGGTCAGACACACAGTGATTATTCCTCTACACGGTCCCATCACACACACCCCGGGTCAGACACAGAGTGATTATTCCTCTACACGGTCCCAACAAACACTCCCGGTGTCAGACACAGTGTGATTCTCCTTCCACACCGTCCCATCACACTCTCCCTGGGTCAGACACAGAGTGATTATTCCTCTCCACTGTCCCAACAAACACTCCCGGGGTCAGACACAGAGTGAATTTATATCCACACCGTCCCATCATACTCTCCCGTGGTCAGACACAAAGTGAATCTCCCTCCACACCGTCCCATCACACACTCCCGTGGTCAGACACAGAGAGATTATTCCTCAACACTGTCCCATCAAACACTCCCGGGGTCAGAGACAGAGTGATTATTCCTCTACACGGTCCCATCAAACACTCCCGGGGTCAGACACAGAGTGAATTTATATCCACACCGTCCCATCATACACTCCCGTGGTCAGACACAGAGTGATTATTCCTCTACACGGTCCCATCAAACTCTCCCTGGGTCAGACAAAAAGTGAATCTCCCTACACACCGTCCCATCACACACTCCCGTCGTCAGACACAGTATGTTTATTCCTCTCCACGGTCCCATCAAACACTCCCGGGGTCAGACACAGAGTGAGTCTCCCTCCACACCGTCCCATCACACACACTCGGTATCATGCTCAGAGTGATTATTCCTCTACACGGTCCCATCAAACACTCCCGGGGTCAGACACAGAGTGAATTTATATCCACACCGTCCCATCATACTCCCCCGTGGTCAGACACAGAGTGAATCTCCCTCCACACCGTCCCATCACACACTCCCGTGCTCAGACACAGAGAGATTATTCCTCTACACGGTCCCATCAAACTCTCCCTGGGGTCAGACACAGAGCGATTATTCCTCTACACGGTCCCAACAAGCACTCCCGGTGTCAGACACAGTGTGAATCTCCTTCCACACCGTCCCATCACACTCTCCCGGGGTCAGACACAGAGTGAATTTATATCCACACCGTCCCATCATACACTCCCGTGGTCAGACACAGAGTGATTATTCCTTTAAACGGTCCCATCAAACACTCCCGGGGGTCAGACACAGAGCGATTATTCCTCTACACGTTAACATCATACACACCGTGGTCAGACACACAGTGATTATTCCTCTACACGGTCCCATCACACACACCCCGGGTCAGACACAGAGTGATTATTCCTCTACACGGTCCCAACAAACACTCCCGGTGTCAGACACAGTGTGATTCTCCTTCCACACCGTCCCATCACACTCTCCCTGGGTCAGACACAGAGTGATTATTCCTCTCCACTGTCCCAACAAACACTCCCGGGGTCAGACACAGAGTGATTTTTCCTCTGCACGGTCCCATCAAACACTCCCGGGGTCAGACACTGAGTGAGTCTCCCTCCACACCGTCCCATCACACACACCCGATATCATGCTCAGAGTGATTATTCCTCTACACGGTCCCATCAAACACTCCCGGGGTCAGACACAGAGTGAATCTCCCTCCACACCGTCCCATCACACACTCCCGTGGTCAGACACAGAGAGATTATTCCTCTACAGGGTCCCATCAAACACTCCCGTGGTCAGACAAAGAGTGAATCTCCCTCCACACCGTCCCATCACACACTCCCGTGGTCAGAGACAGAGTGATTATTCCTCTACACGGTCCCATCAAACACTCCCGGGGGTCAGACACAGAGCGATTATTCCTCTACACGTTAACATCAAACACACCGTGGTTCAGACACACAGTGATTATTCCTCTACACTGTCCCAACAAACAATCCCGGGGTCAGACACAGAGTGATTTTTCCTCTGCACGGACCCATCAAACACTACCGGGGTCAGACACAGTGTGAGTCTCACTCCACACCGTCCCATCGCACACACCCGGTATCATGCTCAGAGTGATTATTCCTCTACACGGTCCCATCAAACACTCCCGGGGTCAGACACAGAGTGAATTTATATCCACACCGTCCCATCATACATTCCCGTGGTCAGACACAGAGTGAATCTCCCTCCACACCATCCCATCACACACTCCCGTCGTCAGACGCAGTGATTATTCCTCTACATGGTCCCATCAAACACTCCCGGGGTCAGACAAAGAGTGAATCTCCCTACACACCGTCCCATCACACACTCCCGTGTTCAGACACAGTATGATTATTCCTCTCCACGGTCCCATCAAACACTCCCGGGGTCAGACACAGACTGAATCTCCCTCCACACCGTCCCATCACACACTCCCGTGGTCAGAGACAGAGTGATTATTCCTCTACACGGACCCATCAAACACTCCCGGGGTCAGACACAGACTGAATCTCCCTCCACACCGTCCCATCACACACTCCCGTGGTCAGAGAGAGAGTGATTATTCCTCTACACGGTCCCAACAAACACTCGCGGGGTCAGACACAGAGTGATTTTTCCTCTGCACGGTCCCATCAAACACTACCGGGGTCAGACACAGAGTGAGTCTCCCTCCACACCGTCCCATCGCACACACCCGGTATCATGCTCAGAGTGATTATTCCTCTGCACGGTCCCATCAAACACTCCCGGGGTCAGACACAGAGTGAATTTATATCCACACCGTCCCATCATACACTCCCGTGGTCAGACACAGAGTGAATCTCCCTCCACACCATCCCATCACACATTCCCGTGGTCAGAGACAGAGTGATTATTCCTCTACACGGTCCCATCAAACACTCCCGGGGGTCAGACACAGAGCGATTATTCCTCTACACGTTAACATCAAACACACCGTGGGTCAGACACACTGTGATAATTCCTCTACACGGTCCCATCAAACACTCGCGGGGTCAGACACAGAGTGATTTTTCCTCTGCACGGTCCCATCAAACACTCCCGTGGACAGACACAGAGTGAATCTCCCTCCACACCATCCCATCACACATTCCCGTGGTCAGAGACAGAGTGATTATTCCTCTACACGGTCCCATCAAACACTCCCGGGGGTCAGACACAGAGCGATTATTCCCCTACACGTTAACATCATACACACCGTGGTCTGACACACAGTGATTATTCCTCTACACGGTCCCATCACACACACCCCGGGTCAGACACAGAGTGATTATTCCTCTACACGGTCCCAACAAACACACCCGGTGTCAGACACAGTGTGAATCTCCTTCCACACTGTCCCATCACACTCTCCCTGGGTCAGACACAGAGTGATTATTCCTCTCCACTGTCCCAACAAACACTCCCGGGGTCAGACACAGAGTAATTTTTCCTCTGCACGGTTCCATCAAACACTCCCGGGCTCAGACACAGAGTGAGTCTCCCTCCACACCGTCCCATCACACACACCCGGTATCATGCTCAGAGTGATTATTCCTCTACACGGTCCCATCAAACACTCCCGGGGTCAGACACAGAGTGAATTTATATCCACACCGTCCCATCATACTCTCCCGTGGTCAGACACAGAGTGAATCTCCCTCCACACCGTCCCATCACACACTCCCGTGGTCAGACACAGAGAGATTATTCCTCAACACTGTCCCATCAAACACTCCCGGGGTCAGAGACAGAGTGATTATTCCTCTACACGGTCCCATCAAACACTCCCGGGGTCAGACACAGAGTGAATTTATATCCACACCGTCCCATCATACACTCCCGTGGTCAGACACAGAGTGATTATTCCTCTACACGGTCCCATCAAACTCTCCCTGGGTCAGACAAAGAGTGAATCTCCCTACACACCGTCCCATCACACACTCCCGTCGTCAGACACAGTATGTTTATTCCTCTCCACGGTCCCATCAAACACTCCCGGGGTCAGACACAGAGTGAGTCTCCCTCCACACCGTCCCATCACACACACTCGGTATCATGCTCAGAGTGATTATTCCTCTACACTGTCCCATCAAACACTCCCGGGGTCAGACACAGAGTGAATTTATATCCACACCGTCCCATCATACTCCCCCGTGGTCAGACACAGAGTGAATCTCCCTCCACACCGTCCCATCACACACTCCCGTGGTCAGACACAGAGAGATTATTCCTCTACACGGTCCCATCAAACTCTCCCTGGGGTCAGACACAGAGCGATTATTCCTCTACACGGTCCCAACAAGCACTCCCGGTGTCAGACACAGTGTGAATCTCCTTCCACACCGTCCCATCACACTCTCCCGGGGTCAGACACAGAGTGAATTTATATCCACACCGTCCCATCATACACTCCCGTGGTCAGACACAGAGTGATTATTCCTTTAAACGGTCCCATCAAACACTCCCGGGGGTCAGACACAGAGCGATTATTCATCTACACGTTAACATCAAACACACCGTGGGTCAGACACACAGTGATTATTCCTCCACACGGTCCCATCAAACACTCCCTAGGTCAGACACAGAGTGAATCTCCCTCCACGCCGTCCCATCACACACTCCCGGGGTCAGACACAGTGATTATTACTCTACACTGTCCCAACAAACACTCCCGGTGTCAGACACAGAGTGATTTTTCCTCTGCACGGTCCCATCAAACACTCCCGGGGTCAGACACAGAGTGAATTTATATCCACACCGTCCCATCATACACTCCCGTGGTCAGACACAGAGTGAATCTCCCTCCACACCATCCCATCACACACTCCCGTGGTCAGAGACAGATTGATTATTCCTCTACACGGTCCCATCACACACACCCCGGGTCAGACACAGAGTGATTATTCCTCTACACGGTCCCAACAAACACTCCCGGTGTCAGACACAGTGTGAATCTCCTTCCACACCGTCCCATCACACTCTCCCTGGGTCAGACACAGAGTGATTATTTCTCTCCACTGTCCCAACAAACACTCCCGGGGTCAGACACAGAGTGATTTTTCCTCTGCACGGTCCCATCAAACACTCCCGGGGTCAGACACAGAGTGAGTCTCCCTTCACACCGTCCCATCACACACACCCGGTATCATGCTCAGAGTGATTATTCCTCTACACGGTCCCATCAAACACTCCCGGGGTCAGACACAGAGTGAATCTCCCTCCACACCGTCCCATCACACAATCCCGTGGTCAGACACAGAGAGATTATTCCTCTACACGGTCCCATCAAACACTCCCGGGGTCAGACAAAGAGTGAATCTCCCTCCACACCGTCCCATCACACACTCCCGTGGTCAGAGACAGAGTGATTATTCCTCTACACGGTCCCATCAAACACTCCCGGGGGTAAGACACAGAGCGATTATTCCTCTACACGTTAACATCAAACACACCGTGGGTCAGACACACAGTGATTATTCCTCTACACGGTCCCAACAAGCACTCCCGGTGTCAGACACAGTGTGAATCTCCTTCCACACCGTCCCATCACACTCTGCCGGGGTCAGACACAGAGTGATTATTCCTCTACACTGTCCCAACAAACACTCCCGGGGTCAGACACAGAGTGATTTTTCCTCTGCACGGTCCCATCAAACACTACCGGGGTCAGACACAGAGTGAGTCTCACTCCACACCGTCCCATCGCACACACCCGGTATCATGCTCAGAGTGATTATTCCTCTACACGGTCCCATCAAACACTCCCGGGGTCAGACACAGAGTGAATTTATATCCACACCGTCCCATCATACACTCCCGTGGTCAGACACAGTGTGAATCTCCCTCCACACCATCCCATCACACACTCCCGTCGTCAGACACAGAGTGATTATTCCTCTACACGGTCCCATCAAACACTCCCGGGGTCAGACAAAGAGTGAATCTCCGTACACACCGTCCCATCACACACTCCTGTGTTCAGACACAGTATGATTATTCCTCTCCACGGTCCCATCAAACACTCCCGGGGTCAGACACAGACTGAATCTCCCTCCACACCGTCCCATCACACACTCCCTTGGTCAGAGACAGAGTGATTATTCCTCTACACGGTCCCATCAAACACTCCCGGGGTCAGACACAGACTGAATCTCCCTCCACACCGTCCCATCACCCACTCCCGTGGTCAGAGACAGAGTGATTATTCCTCTACACGGTCCCATCAAACACTCCCGGGGTCAGACACAGAGTGATTTTTCCTCTGCACGGTCCCATCAAACACTACCGGGGTCAGACACAGAGTGAATTTATATCCACACCGTCCCATCATACACTCCCGTGGTCAGACACAGAGTGAATCTCCCTCCACACCATCCCATCACACACTCCCGTGGTCAGAGACAGAGTGATTATTCCTCTACACGGTCCCATCAAACACTCCCGGGGGTCAGACACAGAGCGATTATTCCTCTACACGTTAACATCATACACACCGTGGTCAGACACACAGTGATTATTCCTCTACACGGTCCCATCACACACACCCCGGGTCAGACACAGAGTGATTATTCCTCTACACGGTCCCAACAAACACTCCCGGTGTCAGACACAGTGTGAATCTCCTTCCACACCGTCCCATCACACTCTCCCTGGGTCAGACACAGAGTGATTATTCCTCTCCACTGTCCCAACAAACACTCCCGGGGTCAGACACAGAGTAATTTTTCCTCTGCACGGTTCCATCAAACACTCCCGGGCTCAGACACAGAGTGAGTCTCCCTCCACACCGTCCCATCACACACACCCGGTATCATGCTCAGAGTGATTATTCCTCTACACGGTCCCATCAAACACTCCCGGGGTCAGACACAGAGTGAATTTATATCCACACCGTCCCATCATACTCTCCCGTGGTCAGACACAGAGTGAATCTCCCTCCACACCGTCCCATCACACACTCCCGTGGTCAGACACAGAGAGATTATTCCTCAACACTGTCCCATCAAACACTCCCGGGGTCAGAGACAGAGTGATTATTCCTCTACACGGTCCCATCAAACACTCCCGGGGTCAGACACAGAGTGAATTTATATCCACACCGTCCCATCATACACTCCCGTGGTCAGACACAGAGTGATTATTCCTCTACACGGTCCCATCAAACTCTCCCTGGGTCAGACAAAGAGTGAATCTCCCTACACACCGTCCCATCACACACTCCCGTCGTCAGACACAGTATGTTTATTCCTCTCCACGGTCCCATCAAACACTCCCGGGGTCAGACACAGAGTGAGTCTCCCTCCACACCGTCCCATCACACACACTCGGTATCATGCTCAGAGTGATTATTCCTCTACACGGTCCCATCAAACACTCCCGGGGTCAGACACAGAGTGAATTTATATCCACACCGTCCCATCATACTCCCCCGTGGTCAGACACAGAGTGAATCTCCCTCCACACCGTCCCATCACACACTCCCGTGGTCAGACACAGAGAGATTATTCCTCTACACGGTCCCATCAAACTCTCCCTGGGGTCAGACACAGAGCGATTATTCCTCTACACGGTCCCAACAAGCACTCCCGGTGTCAGACACAGTGTGAATCTCCTTCCACACCGTCCCATCACACTCTCCCGGGGTCAGACACAGAGTGAATTTATATCCACACCGTCCCATCATACACTCCCGTGGTCAGACACAGAGTGATTATTCCTTTAAACGGTCCCATCAAACACTCCCGGGGGTCAGACACAGAGCGATTATTCATCTACACGTTAACATCAAACACACCGTGGGTCAGACACACAGTGATTATTCCTCCACACGGTCCCATCAAACACTCCCTAGGTCAGACACAGAGTGAATCTCCCTCCACGCCGTCCCATCACACACTCCCGGGGTCAGACACAGTGATTATTACTCTACACTGTCCCAACAAACACTCCCGGTGTCAGACACAGAGTGATTTTTCCTCTGCACGGTCCCATCAAACACTCCCGGGGTCAGACACAGAGTGAATTTATATCCACACCGTCCCATCATACACTCCCGTGGTCAGACACAGAGTGAATCTCCCTCCACACCATCCCATCACACACTCCCGTGGTCAGAGACAGATTGATTATTCCTCTACACGGTCCCATCACACACACCCCGGGTCAGACACAGAGTGATTATTCCTCTACACGGTCCCAACAAACACTCCCGGTGTCAGACACAGTGTGAATCTCCTTCCACACCGTCCCATCACACTCTCCCTGGGTCAGACACAGAGTGATTATTTCTCTCCACTGTCCCAACAAACACTCCCGGGGTCAGACACAGAGTGATTTTTCCTCTGCACGGTCCCATCAAACACTCCCGGGGTCAGACACAGAGTGAGTCTCCCTTCACACCGTCCCATCACACACACCCGGTATCATGCTCAGAGTGATTATTCCTCTACACGGTCCCATCAAACACTCCCGGGGTCAGACACAGAGTGAATCTCCCTCCACACCGTCCCATCACACAATCCCGTGGTCAGACACAGAGAGATTATTCCTCTACACGGTCCCATCAAACACTCCCGGGGTCAGACAAAGAGTGAATCTCCCTCCACACCGTCCCATCACACACTCCCGTGGTCAGAGACAGAGTGATTATTCCTCTACACGGTCCCATCAAACACTCCCGGGGGTAAGACACAGAGCGATTATTCCTCTACACGTTAACATCAAACACACCGTGGGTCAGACACACAGTGATTATTCCTCTACACGGTCCCAACAAGCACTCCCGGTGTCAGACACAGTGTGAATCTCCTTCCACACCGTCCCATCACACTCTGCCGGGGTCAGACACAGAGTGATTATTCCTCTACACTGTCCCAACAAACACTCCCGGGGTCAGACACAGAGTGATTTTTCCTCTGCACGGTCCCATCAAACACTACCGGGGTCAGACACAGAGTGAGTCTCACTCCACACCGTCCCATCGCACACACCCGGTATCATGCTCAGAGTGATTATTCCTCTACACGGTCCCATCAAACACTCCCGGGGTCAGACACAGAGTGAATTTATATCCACACCGTCCCATCATACACTCCCGTGGTCAGACACAGTGTGAATCTCCCTCCACACCATCCCATCACACACTCCCGTCGTCAGACACAGAGTGATTATTCCTCTACACGGTCCCATCAAACACTCCCGGGGTCAGACAAAGAGTGAATCTCCCTACACACCGTCCCATCACACACTCCCGTGTTCAGACACAGTATGATTATTCCTCTCCACGGTCCCATCAAACACTCCCGGGGTCAGACACAGACTGAATCTCCCTCCACACCGTCCCATCACACACTCCCTTGGTCAGAGACAGAGTGATTATTCCTCTACACGGTCCCATCAAACACTCCCGGGGTCAGACACAGACTGAATCTCCCTCCACACCGTCCCATCACACACTCCCGTGGTCAGAGACAGAGTGATTATTCCTCTACACGGTCCCATCAAACACTCCCGGGGTCAGACACAGAGTGATTTTTCCTCTGCACGGTCCCATCAAACACTACCGGGGTCAGACACAGAGTGAATTTATATCCACACCGTCCCATCATACACTCCCGTGGTCAGACACAGAGTGAATCTCCCTCCACACCATCCCATCACACACTCCCGTGGTCAGAGACAGAGTGATTATTCCTCTACACGGTCCCATCAAACACTCCCGGGGGTCAGACACAGAGCGATTATTCCTCTACACGTTAACATCATACACACCGTGGTCAGACACACAGTGATTATTCCTCTACACGGTCCCATCACACACACCCCGGGTCAGACACAGAGTGATTATTCCTCTACACGGTCCCAACAAACACTCCCGGTGTCAGACACAGTGTGAATCTCCTTCCACACCGTCCCATCACACTCTCCCTGGGTCAGACACAGAGTGATTATTCCTCTCCACTGTCCCAACAAACACTCCCGGGGTCAGACACAGAGTGATTTTTCCTCTGCACGGTCCCATCAAACTCTCCCGGGGTCAGACACAGAGTGAGTCTCCCTCCACACCGTCCCATCACACACACCCGGTATCATGCTCAGAGTGATTATTCCTCTACACGGTCCCATCAAACACTCCCGGGGTCAGACACAGAGTGAATTTATATCCACACCGTCCCATCATACACTCCCGTGGTCAGACACAGAGTGAATCTCCCTCCACACCATCCCATCACACACTCCCGTGGTCAGAGACAGAGTGATTATTCCTCTACACGGTCCCATCAAACACTCCCGGGGGTCAGACACAGAGCGATTATTCCTCTACACGTTAACATCATACACACCGTGGTCAGACACACAGTGATTATTCCTCTACACGGTCCCATCACACACACCCCGGGTCAGACACAGAGTGATTATTCCTCTACACGGTCCCAACAAACACTCCCGGTGTCAGACACAGTGTGAATCTCCTTCCACACCGTCCCATCACACTCTCCCTGGGTCAGACACAGAGTGATTATTCCTCTCAACTGTCCCAACAAACACTCCCGGAGTCAGACACAGAGTGATTTTTCCTCTGCACGGTCCCATCAAACACTACCGGGGTCAGACACAGAGTGAGTCTCCCTCCACACCGTCCCATCGCACACACCCGGTATCATGCTCAGAGTGATTATTCCTCCACACGGTCCCATCAAACACTCCCGTGGTCAGACACAGAGTGAATCTCCCTCCACACCATCCCATCACACACTCCCGTGGTCAGAGACAGAGTGATTATTCCTCTACACGGTCCCATCAAACACTCCCGGGGGTCAGACACAGAGCGATTATTCCTCAGCACGTTAACATCATACACACCGTGGTCAGACACAGAGCGATTATTCCTCTACACGTTAACATCAAACACACCGTGGGTCAGACACACAGTGATTATTCCTCTACACGGTCCCAACAAGCACTCCCGGTGTCAGACACAGTGTGAATCTCCTTCCACACCGTCCCATCACACTCTCCCGGGGTCAGACACAGAGTGAGTCTCCCTCCACACCGTCCCATCACACACACCCGGTATCATGCTCAGAGTGATTATTCCTCTACACGGTCCCATCAAACACTCCCGGGGTCAGACACAGAGTGAATTTATATCCACACCGTCCCATCACACTCTCCCGGGGTCAGACACAGTGATTATTCCTCTACACTGTCCCAACAAACAATCCCGGGGTCAGACACAGAGTGAATTTATATCCACACCGTCCCATCATACATTCCCGTGGTCAGACACAGAGTGAATCTCCCTCCACACCATCCCATCACACACTCCCGTCGTCAGACACAGTGATTATTCCTCTACACGGTCCCATCAAACAGTCCCTGGGTCAGACAAAGAGTGAATCTCCCTACACACCGTCCCATCACACACTCCCGTGTTCAGACACAGTATGATTATTCCTCTCCACGGTCCCATCAAACACTCCCGGGGACAGACACAGACTGAATCTCCCTCCACACCGTCCCATCACACACTCCCGTGGTCAGAGACAGAGTGATTATTCCTCTACACGGTCCCATCAAACACTCCCGGGGGACAGACACAGAGCGATTATTCCCCTACACGTTAACATCATACACACCGTGGTCAGACACACAGTGATTATTCCTCTACACGGTCCCATCACACACACCCCGGGTCAGACACAGAGTGATTATTCCTCTACACGGTCCCAACAAACACTCCCGGTGTCAGACACAGTGTGAATCTCCTTCCACACTGTCCCATCACACTCTCCCTGGGTCAGACACAGAGTGATTATTCCTCTCCACTGTCCCAACAAACACTCCCGGGGTCAGACACAGAGTGATTTTTCCTCTGCACAGTCCCATCAAACACTCCCGGGCTCAGACACAGAGTGAGTCTCCCTCCACACCGTCCCATCACACACACCCGGTATCATGCTCAGAGTGATTATTCCTCTACACGGTCCCATCAAACACTCCCGGGGTCAGACACAGAGTGAATTTATATCCACACCGTCCCATCATACTCTCCCGTGGTCCGACACAGAGTGAATCTCCCTCCACACCGTCCCATCACACACTCCCGTGGTCAGACACAGAGAGATTATTCCTCTACACTGTCCCATCAAACACTCCCGGGGTCAGAGACAGAGTGATTATTCCTCTACACGGTCCCATCAAACACTCCCGGGGGTCAGACACAGAGCGATTATTCCTCTACACGTTAACATCAAACACACCGTGGGTCAGACACACAGTGATTATTCCTCTACACGGTCCCAACAAGCACTCCCGGTGTCAGACACAGTGTGAATCTCCTTCCACACCGTCCCATCACACTCTCCCGGGGTCAGACACAGAGTGAATTTATATCCACACCGTCCCATCATACACTCCCGTGGTCAGACACAGAGTGATTATTCCTTTAAACGGTCCCATCAAACACTCCCGGGGGTCAGACACAGAGCGATTATTCATCTACACGTTAACATCAAACACACCGTGGGTCAGACACACAGTGATTATTCCTCCACACGGTCCCATCAAACACTCCCGAGGTCAGACACAGAGTGAATCTCCCTCCACGCCGTCCCATCACACACTCCCGGGGTCAGACACAGTGATTATTACTCTACACTGTCCCAACAAACACTCCCGGTGTCAGACACAGAGTGATTTTTCCTCTGCACGGTCCCATCAAACACTACCGGGGTCAGACACAGAGTGAGTCTCCCTCCACACCGTCCCATCGCACACACGCGGTATCAGGCTCAGAGTGATTATTCCTCTACACGGTCCCATCAAACACTCCCGGGGTCAGACACAGAGTGAATTTATATCCACACCGTCCCATCATACACTCCCGTGGTCAGACACAGAGTGAATCTCCCTCCACACCATCCCATCACACACTCCCGTGGTCAGAGACAGATTGATTATTCCTCTACACGGTCCCATCACACACACACCGGGTCAGACACAGAGTGATTATTCCTCTACACGGTCCCAACAAACACTCCCGGTGTCAGACACAGTGTGAATCTCCTTCCACACCGTCCCATCACACTCTCCCTGGGTCAGACACAGAGTGATTATTTCTCTCCACTGTCCCAACAAACACTCCCGGGGTCAGACACAGAGTGATTTTTCCTCTGCACGGTCCCATCATACACTCCCGGGGTCAGACACAGAGTGAGTCTCCCTCCACACCGTCCCATCACACACACCCGGTATCATGCTCAGAGTGATTATTCCTCTACACGGTCCCATCAAACACTCCCGGGGTCAGACACAGAGTGAATCTCCCTCCACACCGTCCCATCACACAATCCCGTGGTCAGACACAGAGAGATTATTCCTCTACACGGTCCCATCAAACACTCCCGGGGTCAGACAAAGAGTGAATCTCCCTCCACACCGTCCCATCACACACTCCCGTGGTCAGAGACAGAGTGATTATTCCTCTACACGGTCCCATCAAACACTCCCGGGGGTAAGACACAGAGCGATTATTCCTCTACACGTTAACATCAAACACACCGTGGGTCAGACACACAGTGATTATTCCTCTACACGGTCCCAACAAGCACTCCCGGTGTCAGACACAGTGTGAATCTCCTTCCACACCGTCCCATCACACTCTCCCGGGGTCAGACACAGATTGATTATTCCTCTACACTGTCCCAACAAACACTCCCGGGGTCAGACACAGAGTGATTTTTCCTCTGCACGGTCCCATCAAACACTACCGGGGTCAGACACAGAGTGAGTCTCACTCTACACCGTCCCATCGCACACACCCGGTATCATGCTCAGAGTGATTATTCCTCTACACGGTCCAATCAAACACTCCCGGGGTCAGACACAGAGTGAATTTATATCCACACCGTCCCATCATACACTCCCGTGGTCAGACACAGTGTGAATCTCCCTCCACACCATCCCATCACACACTCCCGTCGTCAGACACAGAGTGATTATTCCTCTACACGGTCCCATCAAACACTCCCGGGTTCAGACAAAGAGTGAATCTCCCTACACACCGTCCCATCACACACTCCCGTGTTCAGACACAGTATGATTATTCCTCTCCACGGTCCCATCAAACACTCCCGGGGTCAGACACAGACTGAATCTCCCTCCACACCGTCCCATCACACACTCCCATGGTCAGAGACAGAGTGATTATTCCTCTACACGGTCCCATCAAACACTCCCGGGGTCAGACACAGACTGAATCTCCCTCCACACCGTCCCATCACACACTCCCGTGGTCAGAGACAGAGTGATTATTCCTCTACACGGTCCCATCAAACACTCCCGGGGTCAGACACAGAGTGATTTTTCCTCTGCACGGTCCCATCAAACACTACCGGGGTCAGACACAGAGTGTGTACCCCTCCACACCGTCGCATCGCACACACCCGGTATCATGCTCAGAGTGATTATTCCTCTACAAGGTCCCATCAAACACTCCCGGGGTCAGACACAGAGTGAATTTATATCCACACCGTCCCATCATACACTCCCGTGGTCAGACACAGATTGAATCTCCCTCCACACCATCCCATCACACACTCCCGTGGTCAGAGACAGAGTGATTATTCCTCTACACGGTCCCATCAAACACTCCCGGGGGTCAGACACAGAGCGATTATTCCTCTACACGTTAACATCATACACACCGTGGTCAGACACACAGTGATTATTCCTCTACACGGTCCCATCACACACACCCCGGGTCAGACACAGAGTGATTATTCCTCTACACGGTCCCAACAAACACTCCCGGTGTCAGACACAGTGTGAATCTCCTTCCACACCGTCCCATCACACTCTCCCTGGGTCAGACACAGAGTGATTATTCCTCTCAACTGTCCCAACAAACACTCCCGGGGTCAGACACAGAGTGATTTTTCCTCTGCACGGTCCCATCAAACACTACCGGGGTCAGACACAGAGTGTGTCTCCCTCCACACCGTCCCATCGCACACACCCGGTATCATGCTCAGAGTGATTATTCCTCCACACGGTCCCATCAAACACTCCCGTGGTCAGACACAGAGTGAATCTCCCTCCACACCATCCCATCACACACTCCCGTGGTCAGAGACAGAGTGATTATTCCTCTACACGGTCCCATCACACACTCCCGGGGGTCAGACACAGAGCGATTATTCCTCAACACGTTAACATCATACACACCGTGGTCAGACACAGAGCGATTATTCCTCTACACGTTAACATCAAACACACCGTGGGTCAGACACACAGTGATTATTCCTCTACACGGTCCCATCACACACACCCCGGTGTCAGACACAGTGTGAATCTCCTTCCACACCGTCCCATCACACTCACCCGGGGTCAGACACAGAGTGAGTCTCCCTCCACACCGTCCCATCACACACACCCGGTATCATGCTCAGAGTGATTATTCCTCTACACGGTCCCATCAAACACTCCCGGGGTCAGACACAGAGTGAATTTATATCCACACCGTCCCATCACACTCTCCCGGGGTCAGACACAGTGATTATTCCTCTACACTGTCCCAACAAACAATCCCGGGGTCAGACACAGAGTGAATTTATATCCACACCGTCCCATCATACATTCCCGTGGTCAGACACAGAGTGAATCTCCCTCCACACCATCCCATCACACACTCCCGTCGTCAGACACAGTGATTATTCCTCTACACGGTCCCATCAAACAGTCCCTGGGTCAGACAAAGAGTGAATCTCCCTACACACCGTCCCATCACACACTCCCGTGTTCAGACACAGTATGATTATTCCTCTCCACGGTCCCATCAAACACTCCCGGGGACAGACACAGACTGAATCTCCCTCCACACCGTCCCATCACACACTCCCGTGGTCAGAGACAGAGTGATTATTCCTCTACACGGTCCCATCAAACACTCCCGGGGGTCAGACACAGAGCGATTATTCCCCTACACGTTAACATCATACACACCGTGGTCAGACACACAGTGATTATTCCTCTACACGGTCCCATCACACACACCGCGGGTCAGACACAGTGTGAATCTCCTTCCACACTGTCCCATCACACTCTCCCTGGGTCAGACACAGAGTGATTATTCCTCTCCACTGTCCCAACAAACACTCCCGGGGTCAGACACAGAGTGATTTTTCCTCTGCACAGTCCCATCAAACACTCCCCGGCTCAGACACAGAGTGAGTCTCCCTCCACACCGTCCCATCACACACACCCGGTATCATGCTCAGAGTGATTATTCCTCTACACGGTCCCATCAAACACTCCCGTGGTCAGACACAGAGAGATTATTCCTCTACACTGTCCCATCAAACACTCCCGAGGTCAGAGACAGAGTGATTATTCCTCTACACGGTCCCATCAAACACTCCCGGGGGTCAGACACAGAGCGATTATTCCTCTACACGTTAACATCAAACACACCGTGGGTCAGACACACAGTGATTATTCCTCTACACGGTCCCAACAAGCACTCCCCGTGTCAGACACAGTGTGAATCTCCTTCCACACCGTCCCATCACACACTCCCGGGGTCAGACACAGAGTGATTATTCCTCTACACTGTCCCAACAAACACTCCCGGAGTCAGACACAGAGTGATTATTCATCTACACGGTCCCATCACACACACCCCGGGTCAGACACAGAGTGATTATTCCTCTACACGGTCCCAACAAACACTCCCGGTGTCAGACACAGTGTGAATCTCCTTCCACACTGTCCCATCACACTCTCCCTGGGTCAGACACAGAGTGATTATTCCTCTCCACTGTCCCAACAAACACTCCCGGGGTCAGACACAGAGTGATTTTTCCTCTGCACGGTTCCATCAAACACTCCCGGGCTCAGACACAGAGTGAGTCTCCCTCCACACCGTCCCATCACACACACCCGGTATCATGCTCAGAGTGATTATTCCTCTACACGGTCCCATCAAACACTCCCGGGGTCAGACACAGAGTGAATTTATATCCACACCGTCCCATCACACTCTCCCGGGGTCAGACACAGTGATTATTCCTCTACACTGTCCCAACAAACAATCCCGGGGTCAGACACAGAGTGAATTTATATCCACACCGTCCCATCATACATTCCCGTGGTCAGACACAGAGTGAATCTCCCTCCACACCATCCCATCACACACTCCCGTCGTCAGACACAGTGATTATTCCTCTACACGGTCCCATCAAACAGTCCCTGGGTCAGACAAAGAGTGAATCTCCCTACACACCGTCCCATCACACACTCCCGTGTTCAGACACAGTATGATTATTCCTCTCCACGGTCCCATCAAACACTCCCGGGGACAGACACAGACTGAATCTCCCTCCACACCGTCCCATCACACACTACCGTGGTCAGAGACAGAGTGATTATTCCTCTACACGGTCCCATCAAACACTCCCGGGGGTCAGACACAGAGCGATTATTCCCCTACACGTTAACATCATACACACCGTGGTCAGACACACAGTGATTATTCCTCTACACGGTCCCATCACACACACCCCGGGTCAGACACAGAGTGATTATTCCTCTACACGGTCCCAACAAACACTCCCGGTGTCAGACACAGTGTGAATCTCCTTCCACACTGTCCCATCACACTCTCCCTGGGTCAGACACAGAGTGATTATTCCTCTCCACTGTCCCAACAAACACTCCCGGGGTCAGACACAGAGTGATTTTTCCTCTGCACAGTCCCATCAAACACTCCCCGGCTCAGACACAGAGTGAGTCTCCCTCCACACCGTCCCATCACACACACCCGGTATCATGCTCAGAGTGATTATTCCTCTACACGGTCCCATCAAACACTCCCGTGGTCAGACACAGAGAGATTATTCCTCTACACTGTCCCATCAAACACTCCCGGGGTCAGAGACAGAGTGATTATTCCTCTACACGGTCCCATCAAACACTCCCGGGGGTCAGACACAGAGCGATTATTCCTCTACACGTTAACATCAAACACACCGTGGGTCAGACACACAGTGATTATTCCTCTACACGGTCCCAACAAGCACTCCCCGTGTCAGACACAGTGTGAATCTCCTTCCACACCGTCCCATCACACACTCCCGGGGTCAGACACAGAGTGATTATTCCTCTACACTGTCCCAACAAACACTCCCGGAGTCAGACACAGAGTGATTTTTCCTCTGCACGGTCCCATCAAACACTCCCTGGGGTCAGACACAGAGCGATTATTCCCCTACACGTTAACATCATACACACCGTGGTCAGACACACAGTGATTATTCATCTACACGGTCCCATCACACACACCCCGGGTCAGACACAGAGTGATTATTCCTCTACACGGTCCCAACAAACACTCCCGGTGTCAGACACAGTGTGAATCTCCTTCCACACTGTCCCATCACACTCTCCCTGGGTCAGACACAGAGTGATTATTCCTCTCCACTGTCCCAACAAACACTCCCGGGGTCAGACACAGAGTGATTTTTCCTCTGCACGGTTCCATCAAACACTCCCGGGCTCAGACACAGAGTGAGTCTCCCTCCACACCGTCCCATCACACACACCCGGTATCATGCTCAGAGTGATTATTCCTCTACACGGTCCCATCAAACACTCCCGGGGACAGACACAGAGTGAATTTATATCCACACCGTCCCATCACACTCTCCCGGGGTCAGACACAGTGATTATTCCTCTACACTGTCCCAACAAACACTCCCGGGCTCAGACACAGAGTGAGTCTCCCTCCACACCGTCCCATCACACACACCCGGTATCATGCTCAGAGTGATTATTCCTCTACACGGTCCCATCAAACACTCCCGGGGTCAGACACAGAGTGAATTTATATCCACACCGTCCCATCATACTCTCCCGTGGCCCGACACAGAGTGAATCTCCCTCCACACCGTCCCATCACACACTCCCGTGGTCAGACACAGAGAGATTATTCCTCTACACTGTCCCATCAAACACTCCCGGGGTCAGAGACAGAGTGATTATTCCTCTACACGGTCCCATCAAACACTCCCGGGGGTCAGACACAGAGCGATTATTCCTCTACACGTTAACATCAAACACACCGTGGGTCAGACACACAGTGATTATTCCTCTACACGGTCCCAACAAGCACTCCCGGTGTCAGACACAGTGTGAATCTCCTTCCACACCGTCCCATCACACACTCCCGGGGTCAGACACAGAGTGATTATTCCTCTACACAGTCCCAACAAACATTCCCGGTATCAGACACAGTGTGAATCTCCTTCCACACTGTCCCATCACACTCTCCCTGGGTCAGACACAGAGTGATTATTCCTCTCCACTGTCCCAACAAACACTCCCGGGGTCAGACACAGAGTAATTTTTCCTCTGCACGGTTCCATCAAACACTCCCGGGCTCAGACACAGAGTGAGTCTCCCTCCACACCGTCCCATCACACACACCCGGTATCATGCTCAGAGTGATTATTCCTCTACACGGTCCCATCAAACACTCCCGGGGTCAGACACAGAGTGAATTTATATCCACACCGTCCCATCATACACTCCCGTGGTCAGACACAGAGTGAATCTCCCTCCACACCATCCCATCACACACTCCCGTGGTCAGAGACAGAGTGATTATTCCTCTACACGGTCCCATCAAACACTCCCGGGGGTCAGACACAGAGCGATTATTCCTCTACACGTTAACATCATACACACCGTGGGTCAGACACACAGTGATTATTCCTCTACACGGTCCCAACAAGCACTCCCGGTGTCAGACACAGTGTGAATTTCCTTCCACACCGTCCCATCACACACTCCCGGGGTCAGACTCAGAGTGATTATTCCTCTACACTGTCCCAACAAACACTCCCGGAGTCAGACACAGAGTGATTTTTCCTCTGCACGGTCCCATCAAACACTCCCTGGGGTCAGACACAGAGCGATTATTCCCCTACACGTTAACATCATACACACCGTGGTCAGACACACAGTGATTATTCCTCTACACGGTCCCATCACACACACCCCGGGTCAGACACAGAGTGATTATTCCTCTACACTGTCCCAACAAACACTCCCGGTGTCAGACACAGTGTGAATCTCCTTCCACACTGTCCCATCACACTCTCCCTGGGTCAGACACAGAGTGATTATTCCTCTCCACTGTCCCAACAAACACTCCCGGGGTCAGACACAGAGTAATTTTTCCTCTGCACGGTTCCATCAAACACTCCCGGGGTCAGACAAAGAGTGAATCTCCCTACACACCGTCCCATCACACACTCCCGTGTTCAGACACAGTATGATTATTCCTCTCCACGGTCCCATCAAACACTCCCGGGGACAGACACAGACTGAATCTCCCTCCACACCGTCCCATCACACACTCCCATGGTCAGAGACAGAGTGATTATTCCTCTACACGGTCCCATCAAACACTCCCGGGGGTCAGACACAGAGCGATTATTCCCCTACACGTTAACATCATACACACCGTGGTCAGACACACAGTGATTATTCCTCTACACGGTCCCATCACACACACCCCGGGTCAGACACAGAGTGATTATTCCTCTACACGGTCCCAACAAACACTCCCGGTGTCAGACACAGTGTGAATCTCCTTCCACACCGTCCCATCACACACTCCCGGGGTCAGACACAGAGTGATTATTCCTCTACACTGTCCCAACAAACACTCCCGGAGTCAGACACAGAGTGATTTTTCCTCTGCACGGTCCCATCAAACACTCCCTGGGGTCAGACACAGAGCGATTATTCCCCTACACGTTAACATCATACACACCGTGGTCAGACACACAGTGATTATTCATCTACACGGTCCCATCACACACACCCCGGGTCAGACACAGAGTGATTATTCCTCTACACGGTCCCAACAAACACTCCCGGTGTCAGACACAGTGTGAATCTCCTTCCACACTGTCCCATCACACTCTCCCTGGGTCAGACACAGAGTGATTATTCCTCTCCACTGTCCCAACAAACACTCCCGGGGTCAGACACAGAGTGATTTTTCCTCTGCACGGTTCCATCAAACACTCCCGGGCTCAGACACAGAGTGAGTCTCCCTCCACACCGTCCCATCACACACACCCGGTATCATGCTCAGAGTGATTATTCCTCTACACGGTCCCATCAAACACTCCCGGGGTCAGACACAGAGTGAATTTATATCCACACCGTCCCATCATACTCTCCCGTGGTCCGACACAGAGTGAATCTCCCTCCACACCGTCCCATCACACACTCCCGTGGTCAGACACAGAGAGATTATTCCTCTACACTGTCCCATCAAACACTCCCGGGGTCAGAGACAGTGTGAATCTCCTTCCACACCGTCCCATCACACACTCCCGGGGTCAGACACAGAGTGATTATTCCTCTACACTGTCCCAACAAACACTCCCGGAGTCAGACACAGAGTGATTTTTCCTCTGCACGGTCCCATCAAACACTCCCTGGGGTCAGACACAGAGCGATTATTCCCCTACACGTTAACATCATACACACCGTGGTCAGACACACAGTGATTATTCATCTACACGGTCCCATCACACACACCCCGGGTCAGACACAGAGTGATTATTCCTCTACACGGTCCCAACAAACATTCCCGGTGTCAGACACAGTGTGAATCTCCTTCCACACTGTCCCATCACACTCTCCCTGGGTCAGACACAGAGTGATTATTCCTCTCCACTGTCCCAACAAACACTCCCGGGGTCAGACACAGAGTAATTTTTCCTCTGCACGGTTCCATCAAACACTCCCGGGCTCAGACACAGAGTGAGTCTCCCTCCACACCGTCCCATCACACACACCCGGTATCATGCTCAGAGTGATTATTCCTCTACACGGTCCCATCAAACACTCCCGGGGTCAGACACAGAGTGAATTTATATCCACACCGTCCCATCATACACTCCCGTGGTCAGACACAGAGTGAATCTCCCTCCACACCATCCCATCACACACTCCCGTGGTCAGACACAGAGTGATTTTTCCTCTGCACGGTCCCATCTAACACTCCCTGGGGTCAGACACAGAGCGATTATTCCCCTACACGTTAACATCATACACACCGTGGTCAGACACACAGTGATTATTCCTCTACACGGTCCCATCACACACACCCCGGGTCAGACACAGAGTGATTATTCCTCTACACTGTCCCAACAAACACTCCCGGTGTCAGACACAGTGTGAATCTCCTTCCACACTGTCCCATCACACTCTCCCTGGGTCAGACACAGAGTGATTATTCCTCTCCACTGTCCCAACAAACACTCCCGGGGTCAGACACAGAGTAATTTTTCCTCTGCACGGTTCCATCAAACACTCCCGGGGTCAGACAAAGAGTGAATCTCCCTACACACCGTCCCATCACACACTCCCGTGTTCAGACACAGTATGATTATTCCTCTCCACGGTCCCATCAAACACTCCCGGGGACAGACACAGACTGAATCTCCCTCCACACCGTCCCATCACACACTCCCATGGTCAGAGACAGAGTGATTATTCCTCTACACGGTCCCATCAAACACTCCCGGGGGTCAGACACAGAGCGATTATTCCCCTACACGTTAACATCATACACACCGTGGTCAGACACACAGTGATTATTCCTCTACACGGTCCCATGACACACACCCCGGGTCAGACACAGAGTGATTATTCCTCTACACGGTCCCAACAAACACTCCCGGTGTCGGACACAGTGTGAATCTCCTTCCACACTGTCCCATCACACTCTCCCTGGGTCAGACACAGAGTGATTATTCCTCTCCACTGTCCCAACAAACACTCCCGGGGTCAGACAAAGAGTGATTTTCCCTCTGGACAGTCCCATCAAACACTCCCGGGCTCAGACACAGAGTGAGTCTCCCTCCACACCGTCCCATCACACACACCCGGTATCATGCTCAGAGTGATTATTCCTCTACACGGTCCCATTAAACACTCCCGGGGTCAGACACAGAGTGAATTTATATCCACACCGTCCCATCATACCCTCCCGTGGTCCGACACAGAGTGAATCTCCCTCCACACCGTCCCATCACACACTCCCGTGGTCAGACACAGAGAGATTATTCCTCTACACGGTCCCATCAAACACTCCCGGGGTCAGAGACAGAGTGATTATTCCTCTACACGGTCCCATCAAACACTACCGGGGGTCAGACACAGAGCGATTATTCCTCTACACGTTAACATCAAACACACCGTGGGTCAGACACACAGTGATTATTCCTCTACACGGTCCCAACAAGCACTCCCGGTGTCAGACACAGTGTGAATCTCCTTCCACACCGTCCCATCACACACTCCCGGGGTCAGACACAGAGTGATTATTCCTCTACACTGTCCCAACAAACACTCCCGGAGTCAGACACAGAGTGATTTTTCCTCTGCACGGTCCCATCAAACACTCCCTGGGGTCAGACACAGAGCGATTA